>NC_043964.1:42037502-42092502 GCF_902148855.1 Sphaeramia orbicularis | reverse complement strand
CTTGTACCAACGTTGGATAAAACGCATGAGAGTTTTGCCATGATTGCAGGACTTTTGAAATCTCCAAAACCTCTAATTTGCCTCATTGTTGATGACAGTTGTGATGCAGTGGAGAAAAAAAAAGGCAAATATAAAATGGGCCTTAAAGATAAAAGCCTGTCAGATGTTTCTGAAAAGCTAAAAAAAATCATTAGAAACATTTTGTCTGGTCCACATGAATCATTTCAGCTTAAAACCATGGCCAAAGTCTCTGGAATCCGAGTGGATGAAGATGATGAGCTCTGCCAAAAGGGGAAGTCTGCTGCCAAGAAAATACTGAACCTGGTTCAGGGGGTGGATGTTTCAAAGATCAAAGATACATTTCTTCCATGTCAAGGCAAACTGTGGCATGACTGGTGCAAAATAAACAGAGACTTGTATCACCTTAAAGGAGATCGCCTTGAGGAGGAGAAATGTAAAAAGAAGAGAGAACTGGAGAAAAAACGAGAAAATCAATGCACTGTTTCCTGTAGTGAAGTGATGAAGTCGTTTACTGAAAGCCTCTCATCTTTACCTCCAACAGAGAGAGAGTATTTCCTGAAATGGACTCAGATCTTAGTCAATGCACTTGCCACAGAGGATCTTTCTTCAATTCTCCAAAACTATCATGAAAAGTGGTCAGAGGTTTTGTTATTGAAGAAGAAACATGACAAATCTGATCAGTTAAAACTCAAACAAACTGAACTTGAACAAATATCATCAAAACTCCAGTCAGCAACATTTGGTTTGGAACACATCTTCAGAGAAATGGGACAGATCTATGAAGCCCATGAATGTCTGCACAAACCAACACTGAATAAACCGACTGACTGGTCTAAATACCCGGAGCTGGCTGCTGACCTGATGATATCAGGGTACCCAATGGAGCTGATGGATGGAGATGCAGGTCATGTGCCTTTAACATGGATCTCAAGTCTTTTAGTTGAGGTCATCAAGAAACTTGGCGACCGGAGGATTTTTGTTTTGTCAGTTTTGGGCGCACAGAGCAGTGGAAAGTCTACGATGCTGAATGCCATGTTTGGACTTCAGTTTGCTGTGAGTGCAGGCAGATGCACCAGGGGTGCCTTCATGCAGCTGGTCCAAGTATCAGATGAGAAGAAGAGAGACTTTCAGTTTGACTATGTTCTTGTGGTGGACACTGCGGGACTGCGTGCTCTTGAGCTGGAGGGTAACTCCACCCTTCACCACGACAATGAACTGGCAACTTTTGTTGTTGGTGTTGGGAACATGACTTTGATTAACATCTTTGGAGAAAATCCAGCTGGGATGGAAGATGTTTTGCAGATTGTTGTTCAGGCTTTCATGAGGATGAAGAAAGTTCAACTTTCTCCAAGTTGTGTGTTTGTTCATCAGAATGTTGCAGATGTTGCAGCTGTAGAGAAAAACATGGATGGAAAGAGACGCCTGCAAGAAAAACTTGATGAAATGGCCCGACTAGCTGCCAAAGAAGAGGTTTTTGAAGCTGAGAGCTTCAATGACGTCATTTCGTTTGATGTGGAAGAAGATGTGAAATACTTTGCTCAGCTGTGGGAGGGAAGTCCACCTATGGCTCCTCCAAATCCAGGGTACAGTGAGAGTATCCAAGACCTGAAGAGCCTAATCCTCTCCAAAGCTTCACAGTCTGTTGGAGTGACTCTCTCTGAGTTCAAAACCAAAGTTCAGGACCTCTGGAATGCTCTGATGAATGAAAACTTTGTTTTCAGCTTCAAAAACACACTTGAAATTGCTGTTTACAGAAAACTTGAGGTCCAGTATGGGAACTGGACCTGGGACCTGAGGAGTGAAATGTTGACCATTGAAAACCAGTTACACAACAGAATAGAAAATGGAAACCATGACCAGATTGAACTCAGTTATCTTTACAAAGAAATGAGCAAGAAATATGAAGAAGTTAAAACTGCAATGACATTTTACTTTGAGGATGATAAAGATAAAGAAATACTGGTTCAGTGGCGAGGGCAATTTGAAATCAAAATCAGAGAATTTCATGATGAACAGATGAGAAGACTCAAAAGAAAACTGGATGAGGTTATTCAACAGAAGATGGCATGTAAAAAGCTTGATGAGAAGAAGACAAAGTTTGAGAATGAACTGCTGCAAAAGAGCAAAGAGCTCGCTCTTAAGTTAAAAGACAAAGTAAATGATGAAGAGGAACTTAAACATCAGTTCAACTGTGTTTGGAAGGACTGGGTTAGTGAATTAACCAAAGATATGAAACCTATTGAGGACATTAAGTTGGAAGAGGATCAGTTCAAGATCCTTCATGAGTTGGGCATCGAAGAGAAACATATTGATGAATCTAGAGCCAGTAAGAGCTACGAACAAATATCAGAGCTTGGAGATTATAGTGGTTATGTATCTTTCAACAGGCGTCAAGATCACAGACACCGGCAGAATCAGGAAAATGAAGGAGAAAAAAAGGTCTTGAAAAAAATTCAGGAAATGGTTGAAAAGACTGTTATGAAAACAATAACAAATGACCACAAGAAATCTCTCCAACATGAAGACCAAACCCTGATCAGAAACTTCATTGATGATGTCAAAATGGTTTGCCTTGATTTGATTAAGAGTAAACCTGTTGCAACAAGAGGCTACAGTCCTACGTTCTTGCAAGAAGTTGCCAAAACTGTACAAGATAAAGTGACAGAGTTTGACTCACAGTGGAGATATGCTCTGAAGAAGGAGTTTACTGTTGATCTCCTGTTGTATGTGTTTGACAGAGTAAAACCTTGTCTTTTAGAGTCTCACAAGAAGTTCACGATGAATAATGATGCACGCACATATTTAGAAAGTAAGAAAGGTGAATATTACAGTGTGTTCAGGAGCTTCTGCAAAGAAAACTCATCTGCTGTTGTACTTGGAGAACTGATCTGTGAAAAACTGAAGGGTTCCATTGTTGAAGCCGTCTGCACTAAGACTGCCATCGATCTTGCTGGAGAGATGAGGTGTAGTTTCCCAGCATTCAGTGAGAACAGGCTGAACTTGGAGAAACATGTGTTGAAGTCACTGGCAGAGAAAGAGATCTTTAAAGATTACATCACCTACATCTACCAACCAAGGACACATGTTGAGAGTTTCATTAAAAATGAAGTGAACAAGTACATCTACATCGACCACAGAGAAAAAGCACAGAATATACTCAAGAAAAATCTTGATGAAATCAAGAATCAGATAAGTCGAGCTTTATTTGATGCTACCGAAGAGGTGAAAACACAGCAAGGAGACCTGGAAATGTGGCTGCAGAAATTTTCCAGTTCACTAACAGATGTGTTAGCATTTTCTTCCATTTATTTGAAAAACTTTACTGATGTGAAAGATTTTGACTTTATGAAAAAAGGAATTGAGGAAAGACTTTTACCTGTCATTGAAGACATAAAAAAACTCTCATTGGATAAAATGAAGGAATTCAGGGAGCAGCCTGATCAAATCCTCATTGAGCAGCTTTGTGACTGCTGCTGGGAGACGTGTCCTTTCTGTACAGCTGTTTGTACAAACACTGTAAAAGATCACAGTCCTGACAAACACAGTGTCCCTTTTCATCGTCCCTCTGGGATTAATGGATGGCACTTCAAAGGCACAGTGGAACTTTGTGTTAATTTCTGCACAACTAACGTTGCCAGTGATTGTAAATTTTATCCCCGTCATGACTCAGAGGAATTAATTCCTTTTAAAATGTATCAAACTGCTGGGGGGAAATATGAAACCTGGCTGATCACAGCAGATGGATCCAATCTGACATACTGGAAATGGTTTTTATGTCGATTTCAGGAAGAACTTGAAGAACATTACCAGAAAAAATTTCAGGGCAGAGGAAAAATTCCCAGTGACTGGAGAAAATACACAAAAGAAGCAGCTATCGAAAGTCTGGATGAAATGTACAAATAAGAAAGAAAGAAAGAAAGACAGAAAGACAGAAAGAAAGAAAGAAAGAAAGAATTTAATTTTTGTACCAGAGAAAAAAGAATTCCTGATCTATAGACATACCACGATGTCCATCCGTCCAACATTTTTGCCCCAAATTATTGAAAATTATTGTAATTAATTTACCATGAGAAAAACTGAAAATTGATTAGAAATGTAAATATAGGAGAACAAAAGGCCTGTTTTTTCAAACAAGGTAAGATCATCTTTTCTGTATTCACATTATTGATAGTTCTTCAGATTGGACCACTGACTAGTTTATCATGGATTCATTATTCAACCATGATTCCGACTCAAACAATACAATGATGTAAATATCTCTGATGTGTTTATTTTGAATATATGGATAAATGTTGGCATCATTTTCAACCACTTTGATGATTATTGGAATTATGTTGTGGTTTCTTTGATTTATCCTATTTGCTATTAGCAAATATTGAAATACACAAAACAAATGTTGACTCAGTAGAGACTTGGAAATAGTTATGCTTATGTAAAAGGTGCTGTAAAGACACTTGGGTAAAAAAACAAACAAAACAAAACAGGCACCCCTACAATTTTTATTTTATTCTTTAACTATTTAAATTTTTCTGCAATTCATCTGTAATGCATCTGGTTCCATTATAACTCATTTGAGTTGAGTACAGTTCCTTATGCTGACCAATCGACAGGACATGTCACACAATGGTAGAGTAGGCTTATGCACTGGAGGAAGAACAATAGAAATCCTCTGTGACATAACAGCACAACACATGTGTTCGGTCTATTCTTCGATCACAGGTTGGTAAACGCAAATAATTGAAGAGTACAATATAAACTGTAAGAGATGTCCGAGATTATTTTGTAAGAAATATGAGACCTAAAACAGGTTTTGTAAAGATATTTGTGTTAAATTTGAGGTCATGTTGTATTAGCTAACCTGCTAATGCTAACAGTCAAAATTATGGAGAGTGCAGCTGGGGTGGTGCTCACCCTGATGTCAGGAACTATTTGTTTACTTTATCTGAAGACATTTGTGAAACGTTTTTCATGCAATATGGCATTTACTGGTTTTATTTGTCAACAAATGTGCTTATTTTGGGTTTATAACCAAATACCAGAAATGCTACTGTAAAACTGTATTAGATACAGGGTGGTCATGTTAATACCATTGTTAAGAACAATGCTTCCTACTGGACATTTATGATAGTGCCTAAAATGAATAGTTTAAATATTAATTCATGATTTATTGTTAAAAATATACACATTTCTATATATATATATATATATATATATATTTTTTTTTTTTTTTTTTTTTTTTTTTTCAAAGAGATTTAAAAACTAATTCATTTGATGTTAAAGGTAATTTGTTCGAAAGGTTTAAAGTACACAGTAATGTTACACTGAAAATTGTGGTAAATGAACATGATTGTATTTTGTTTGACAGTGATGTGATCAGGCAGTAAGAGAGAAACTATGGACACTGGTAGTTAACAGTAGTCAATGTGTGGTCTTTTGAATGATTTGTGAAGAACAATAAAAATCCTCTGTAATGTAACAGGACAAAACATGTGCTTTGTCTATTCTTTTATCACAGTCTTCTATCACAGGTGTGCTGACTTCATACACACCTGTATGAAGTCTCCAGGAGGAGATGTTGCCTCCTCCTGGACCACTACCCAGGGGAGCAACTACTCTATTGTTTATTCAAAGGCAAAGTATGTGACATTTTCCCAAATAAGTAGTGCAGAAATGCAGAGACATGACAAGAATGAGGCAGAAACCATCTCATCTTCCGACTGAACCGTCCCCCTCAGATGAAAACCCCCCGTCATCCTCATCATCCCCTGGTGCTTCAGGTGAATGAGGGGGGTCAGAACTCACCATTGTTGCCTGTAGTGGCCAGCCGGGCATTGTTGGACGGGTGTTCAGGATGCTGGTGGTGAAAATCCCGGATGAGCTGAGCATCCAAGATCTGTTGAGCTGGAACCCATGATCTCTCCTCTGGACCATATCCTTCCCAGTCAACGAGGTACTGAAGGCCCCTCCCTTCAGTCCAGCTCCAGTTTCAGTGTCCACCATTACAACTAAATAAATCTAAGTGTAGCGCCAGGGGATGTATGGCAGTACTTTATAATCATCAAGAAACGATCGACAACGCCACCTGGGGAGAAGGCACCGGGACTTGTATCAGTTTAACACTTATACACAAGAAGGCTGCGTATGTTTGGACAGATAAAGCAGAGGATGTGATCAATTACAAAAAATTAACTTTATTTTATCACAGCACTTTAAAAGATAGGCCTATTAATTTTGTCAGAATTAAAATTCAATAATTAAAACATTACATCCAGAGAATAACATTAAGCAAAACAACAAAAGACATGACGTTAAGCAAAGCAACAAACCACAAACAAAAATGCAAAGAAAATAAAATCACAGCAAAGATGCACAGCAGAAATCAAGCACAGCAAAATTAAGCACAGCAAAATACAATGGAATAAGCAAATAAAGAAACATGCAAAGACACCAACAACAAAATCATGCAAAGTAAATCAAGCAACAAAATAACACACTCATGCAAACTTCACTCACCCAAATGTGGAATAAATCAAACTAGAAGAAACCAAAAACAACAAGAAAAGCACTCGGAGAGCGCAGACCTCCACCAAGACAAATCTGCCCCCCCATCACCACCAAAATTTAATCATTTCTTCCTTGTGCCAGTATGATCATTTCCTGAAAATCTGTCCATAACTTTTTGAGTTATCTTGCTAACAAACAAACAAACACGCAAACAAACACATAAACACACAAAGCAAAGTGATCCCAATACCTCCTGGCCGAGGTAATAAATAATTCTCGGAGGTCCGCTTTAACACACATGTAAAAACTATGAAGGCTGATGTTGAAGGGCTGATTTGTGTTGGAATTGTTATGGAAAAAATATTACTCTACTAATTCGTCTTCAATAAAGAAGGATAAGTTCAAACGTTCAGTGTCAAAGAAATCACTTTATTTGGAGCTCCATAGAAAGAGATATCACTCAGACAAAAGACTGAGACGGTCTGACCCCAAAAATACAAATCACACTGTAGTCTTCTGTCTCCCATGACAAAATTATGATGTGTGGAAAGTGTTTTGGTTAGTGTCAGGAACTTAGAGATAAGACCCCTGTGAGAAATGTTGGTTTGGCCTTCTACTCTGGACAAAACACAAAAGAGGTCAAAACTGCTCTATAATACACAGTGACATGAATATATCTGAAATAGAGTTAGAAGCCTATATGATATATGAAATATATGAAAATATATGGATATAAGTAATTTTGCCATTACAGAATAATTAAAACTTCTGCATTTGTGTTGGAAAAATTAAAACTTCTGCATTGGCATACGGTCAGATATGAAGACTGGTCAGGGATTCCGTTTAATGCTTTATTTTCTCTTTAGCCAGATTATTTACAGATGGAATAGTTCAAGTGATGACATGGACAGGATGATTTGGATGAGATGATTTTAAATCTTCAACAAAGGGAAACAATAACTGTATTACTAAAACAATTCCAAACATATTCAAGGATATTCAACTAACAATAACACAAAATATAACTCACTCAGGTATGCATCTATCCAGTCAATGCATTCAAGTCTTTGTTCTTCAGGCCGCATGCTCCCAGTCAAACAAAGGAAAAAGAGGATGGTCAGGGCCTGATCCTTCCTCTTAAATGGTTGGGTGGGGCCTGATAGGTGAGGCGAGGTCCTGCCCCTCCCCAACCAGGAAGTGGAGTTTTTAACAACACGTTTGCTGGTTAGAGCGCTGCGGCATGCGTGCACCAGATGCACAGTTGAAAGGACGGGGGTCCAAAAGGTGACACTCGGCGTAGAAACCCGTTGAAACACAGGTGGACAAAACAACGGCACCTTTGAGGAAGGCAGAGGCAGCAGCCACAAACCGGGTCAAGCGCTGTAGGTCCTGGATCTACATGAAGACAGGAGTTTTAGTGACTGGCTATACCAGTAAACTATACTGGTTCAGGTGTGAGCTTCTTACCTGTCGGTGAAAGCATGTGCACGTGTGGGCAGCAGAAGGAGGAGGGGCGCCGCAGGAAAATCAGAGCCTGGTCCCAGCAACAGCCTAGGATCTAATATGTAATTTGGGGTCAGCGCGGGCACGAAGCCCAAATCAACATGACATCGAGGAGACTTACCGGAGAAAGAGCTCTGGCAACCAAAGCCGGCCACAAGCACTGGTTGAAGAACGATGAGGAAGGGGTGGGTGACAGCCGCAGGTAGACCCACAAGTAGTGATGGGTCCGGCAACACCGATGCGTCAGCGCATGCGTCTAGCTCATAGGGCAAAACCCCGTGTCGGTGCGCGTATCGCTTCAAGAAAGTCACGTGACCGATACAGGACCTGTTTTGGAACTGACACTGACGCGCCAAACTGTGTTCATAAGGAAGCGCATCTGTCAACGGGATGCATCTGCCAAAAGAATCTCTGATCTTTGCGGTTCATCATCAAATTCGTCAAGAATTATGGAGCAGCCTCAAGCCAAAAGAAAGGTTTTTGCCGTGTGGGACCATTTTGATCTCATATCAGAAAATAAGGGATTTGTTTGAATTTCCTTGTTTCATCCTGTTCCTCTCAGAGTTTCCACTTGATCTGTCTGAATTCAAATTCATTTCAAAGTGACTCTTAATTTACTATTCATATTATTTTCTGTAGGTTAAATGTCGCATTTTGGACAGAACTTTCCTATTTAAACAAAAGCACCTCCTCAGTGCTGAGGCATTCTAGGGCCAGGCATGACAATGAAGTCCAGATCCACCAGGACAAACTCAGCTGTACAGCCATTCTACAACTGACTCACAGTTGCTTTATTGATAATTAATTCCTATTAATTTATTCTTTACTTCATTTTTAACCATCAAGCTCAAAACGTTGGAAAAACTTTTTTTTTTTTTTTAATTTGTAAAAAAAATAAATAAAAAAAAATCCCAGTCCACAAGCATCCTCATTCACAACACATTCACTTAGATTTTCACATTATGATCCATGTTCACATTATTTATTGACTGTATCTAAAAATATCAAAGATATTTTAAATTTAAATGAAGATATGAAATAATGCAATATAAAATACGATGACTTAAATTATATTATTGTATATACTAGGTCATCAAATCAGTGTCAGTTGAGTCTGTCAACTAGGTTGCCTGTAGGGATTTTGAAGGTCCAGCAGTTGTCAGTATTCAGTGACACAGTATCAACACAGTATCAATACAGTTTGGCAATGTGTCGAAATGCTTCATGACGCCTCATCTACCCATCACTACCCACAAGCAGCTCTGGCTGGGTAATAAGGTAAGCAGAGGAGGGAGCAATAAAGCCCCAACCACATGCTGATCTGTAACACGCTGCTCCCACGAAACCCACCTGAGACTGAATGATGATATGTGGACTACCCACTATGCCTTATAGGCTCTGTCGGTGCCACCCACGAATCACCTGTCAGGTGCACACTGACATGCCACACAAGAAATCCCTTTCTTTAGGAAAAAGCACAGATCTTATGGTTGGTGTGGTGTTGTCATAGTGACATAAGTCTGCCGTAAATCAGTCCAGTGTTCTCTGACCTGACCAGGGAAGCTGGAAATAGCATTTGGAAATAACTTATGGTGCTGAAATTGTCATTTTAAATTGCAGAATACAATCAGGCAAATGTGTGTGTGTGTGTGTGTATATATATATATATATATATATATATATATATATATATATATATATATATATATATATATATATATATATTTAAATTTTCCAAGGTAATGCAGAAAGTCTGTTCAGCACCTTTAACTATGTTAAATAAATATTCTAATTGGCTGTTATTTTGACATTGTTCACTTTTTTAGTCTTGAATAAGAAAATGAAAATGCAGACTGGATGACTGATTACTCATTTTATTTATGAGTCAAATAAGGCAGCCACATTCTTAAAATGAAAAAGCATTTTTGCTGATGCATTTGAATTTTCGAATTCTAGATTTCAAATTGAATTTTGGTAACTATTTACTGGGGCATGTTTTGAAAATTAAATCTCACATGTGTTTTTCTTTTTAATTAAATAAAAGAATGAGCGGTCTTGAATAAGAAAATGAAAATGCAGATTGGATAATTTATTAATAATTTTATTTATGAGTCAAATAATGCAGCCATATTCCTAAAATGAAAAAGCATTTCTTCAAATGCATTTTAATTTGGATTATGGTAACTAATCGCTTCCATACAGTCAAACACTTACTAAATGCTTCTGTGCTAGCCATAGGGCTAACTCTTTGACGTGGGTAATCTGTTTTATTTGGAGTATTGTTTCAATCCCAAACTAAGGGCATTGTAAGGTGAGACTGAAATGGTTCTGTATGGAGTTTAATGTTCATGCTGGGGCCTGGATTCTAAAAGTAGAATACTGTGAATGCAGAAGGCTGAAGAAGCTATCACTGAACTGTTAATGCAGAATGATGAAGGAATTCAGGAAGCAGCCTGATCAAATCCTCATTGAGCAGCTTTGTGACTGCTGCTGGGAGACATGTCCTTTCTGTGCAGCTGTTTGTACAAACACTGTAAAAAATCACTGTCCTGACAAACACAGTGTCCCTTTTCATCGTCCATCTGGGATTAATGGATGGCAATTCAAAGTCACAGAGGAACTGAGTGTTGATTTCTGCACAACTAAAGTTGTCAGTGATTATTTATTCCGTCCCCAACCTGGCTCAGAGAAATTCATTCCTTATAAAATGTATCAAACCACAGGAGGAGAATATGAAACCTGGCTGATCACAGCAGATGGATCTAATCTGACATACTGGAAATGGTTTTTATGTCGATTTCAGAAAAAACTGGAAGACTGTCATCACTTAAAATTTGAGGGCAGTGGAGAAATCCCCAGTGACTGGAGAGAATACACAAAAGAAGAAGCTATCCAAGTCTGGATGAAATGTACAAGAAAGAAAGAAAGGAAGAAAGAAAGAAAGAAAGAAAGAAAGAAGAAAGAAAGAAAGAAAGAAAGAAAGAAAGAAAGAAAGAAAGAAGAAAGAAAGAAAGAAAGAAAGAAAGAAAGAAGAGTTCTTGAAAATTATGTGGAAACTGCCAAAAAAAACATGGCTTGAAACTGATGTATTCATATTTCATGAAACTTATTTTACTTGTTTTTCTAAATGTGATTCTATGTTTGAAAATCAAAGTACTGTATTTCATTTTTAATTTTTAAAGACATTGCTAAAATACAGATTGAAGAGTGGCAAGATTTTTTCTTTGAATAATTAATACTTAGATATAGTGTTTTCTTTATAGTTACATTGTGTTCACAAAATGTACAGTTTAAACCTGTCATTAATGTTAACAATGAAAAATAAGATGGAAAAATAATTTGCTCCATACTCCTGTAGTCCAGTAGTAAATTGTCATGTGTTGAAGAACAGCTATCATTAAAGTGTCTGAGCTGTCAGGGGAATTATTGTAATGAATCTACCATGACAACAGCTGAAAATTGAGAATAAAACGTCAATAGCAAAGCAAACGGTCTGTTGTTTCAAACAATAAGGGAAGATCTTCTTTGCTACATGTATGTTATGGATAGTTCTTCAGACTGAACCACTGACTTACTATTTATCATTGATTCATTATTCAGCCATGGTTCAGACTCAATAATGATCTAAACATCTGTTTGATATGTTTATTTTGATTATATGAATAAATGTCAGCATTATTCACAACCACTTTGATGATTTTTGTAATTATGTTGTGGTTCCTTTGTTTCATCCAGTTGGCTGTTTGCAAATGTTAAAAAACAAAAATCAAACGTTGACTCTGTTATTTATTCAAAGGCAAAATATGTGACTTTTTCCTACATGCCTAGTGCAGAAATGCAGAGAGATGACAAGAATGAGGCACAGTCACTTTGTATTTATACTGCTGTGACATACTTTATCATTAACAATAATTAATAACATTCATTGAACTTCTTTTCCATCAGGAAGCTCCACCTCAAATATGTCTCAGGTCAGCTTTAAAATAATCTGAAAGAAAAAAAAACATGGAAGAAGAGTAATAACATTTTTAATTGGTATAAAAGAGAGATTAACAATTGTACAAAAAACAGAATCTGTCTCTACATGTGTAAGAAAGTGAATAAATATTCTGTTTGTTTAAACTGACCCTTTAAGTCTTTGAGTCAAACCTTCTACATCACTTTTCCCAGGGAGTTCAATATCTTTACTTCCTTTATGCTGGTTTTCTAACAATTCAGGTCAACAATTCCAGCAGCACTTGTATCTAAGAATATACAGGAAATACATAACCAGCTGTATTTAATAAAATATGAAACACAGAGGAATAAAATGAAAAATACAAGGAAACAGCCAGCTCTGTACATCCACAAACTGACCAGCCAATAGGGAAAATGCAAAGATGGGCTCAACATATGAATAGGTGACTCCTGGCTAATTATTGAACACCGTCTCATGTATTTTTAGTTTGTATTGAAGATGAATGTCCAACTGTTCAACATGTAATAGGGCCTACCGTTAACTTCAAAAAGAGTTCGGCCTGTTGATTGCTTGTTTTTTCATGATAAAAAAACCAACATCCACCCCCTTTGTTTTTTTTGACAAATCACTCCCTGATTAGGACTACAGACTTAAAGGGTTCAAAGAGGGTGGGGAGCTTGAGCTTCTAAAACAAGGAGATGATATGGATAATGGGTGTCATTTACTTTACAATCTACATATAGGGTACATATCTGCAAAAAACATAATCATAAAAGAGCAGAGATAGTTTGCAAGTAAAAAAAAAAAAATAGCAAAATGTCTATAGGTAAGACAATAATATCAGTACTTTATACATGAAACCATAATTCAACAACATAGAACAGTATAAATATAACAAATGGTTATCACAGGTAAATGAACACACAAATATTCATTAGAATTATTCTCACAACACAGGCTGGCAGATGGTGTCTAATGGATTGGTCTGATGGATTCATGAACACTGTCATGCTTGATTTGTTCGCACTTGTTGCTGATTGTTGATGATGAGTTCACAATTACAATAAAATGAAATTATAATTGTACATCCACTTTAGTGAGAGATCGTGACATCTAGTGGTAAAGTTACTGATGAATTATTTGGGGACTTGATACACAGAGTTTTTTTTAAACATGATTTTTACAAGATGTGTGAAAATACTCCATTTTTACAACATTATTGATATTTAACAGAAAACGGTCTGCAGTGACACTTTCAGAGTAAAAGCACCAAATGGAGGTGAAATACAATAATTCCTTGTAATGGATGTCCATTTAGCAAGGGTCCAGGTTAATAATTTGGAAACACCTGAGTGCTTTAATAGATAAGAAAATAGATAATAATCTAAACCCATATTTTAAGTTTATATTACACCCTTTGCTACTAGACTAACACTTTAGAAACAGACATCAGGATGATGTCATTTTAATGTTTAACAGAATGCACATGAACAGTAGAGGGCATTCTTGTAGCTCAAATCACAGGGGAGGAGGTCACCGAGGAGTCCTTTTGGATCTGCTGGGTCTCCTCAAACAACAGAACCTGTGACAGAAGCAGAAGTCTTTCAGAGGGTCGCTGATGTCCTGTCTCGCTACTATGGTGGAGGATTGTTCATAAATGGGAAGAGGATGAGGAACAACACAAAGGTTAATATATAATTGAGGGACTTTTGAAGTCTGTTGGCTGTATCTTGCATACACCTTTATTATAAGTTAAAAAAAAAAATAATAATAATAATGTTTTTTATGTTCAGTATGATCATGTCTTTAAAAAAATCCATAATTATTTAATTACTACGGAAGCATTCATACAAAAAATTAAATTCATCTCTGTTCTTCTGAATTAACAAGATAATGTTTTCATAAAAAGGTATAATGTAAAATAACTTTAAAAAAAAAAAAAAAAAGGCTTTGTTTTTCTGAATTAACGAAATACTGTTTTCTGAAAAAATTAAAATTCGGCTCTGTTTTTACGAGATAATTATCTCGTTAATTCAGAAAAACAGAGCCAAATTTAATTTTTTTCATAAAACACTATCTCGTTAATTCAGAAAAACAGAGCTGAATTATTTTTTTACTTATTTTTTCTCGTACTTACGAGATAATTATCTTGTTAATTCGGAAAAACAGAGCCGAATTTTATTTTTTGTGTGAGTGCAATACGCTTCCGTAAATTACAGAAACAATCGCTTATTAATAAATAATTAATAAATGACTACATATACTAAAATGTCAACTTAATAACCATCTGAATGTAAATAACAACCACCTTCTAATTAGCTAAACAATAATAAAATGAGCTTATTCCAAAATTGTTTTGATAGTGTTCTTTTTACAAAGTTGAGATAATCATGACAGATATTTCTTTTTTGGCAATATGTCAAATTTATATGGAAAATAACAAATTGTTTCTGTGTCCGAGAAATCACTTTCAACTAAGTTACCCATTACAAAAACACCTCTCAAGGAAGTGTGTTAATTCCAAATCACATTACCTGCTCCACACGATGTCATTTGCTGCTGAACAAAAGACTGGCAAGACTCCAAGATATGTTCTTTCTCCTCTTTCTTAGTTATTTGTTTCTTAGTTAACATAAAGTAGTGTGTAAGTCAAGTCACCAATGTTACTACAATATCTTCATGAATAAATTTCAATTTCAGTTTTACTCAGTCATGATATTTAAAAGAATCTTTCTGTAAAAAATGCTATGCGGTGTTATGGTTATGTTGATTTTAGGCCTGTAAACAGTTAAAATGTCAGCTATACCTGTCAACTATGTTACCCTGTAAAGGGAACTCAAAAAATCTTTCAATTATATATTGACCCACCCAGTGTCTCAAAATGGCATTCAGTCAACTTATTTCACTTTGGCCTGTGGAACCTGACAGGGTTGTCCGTTATCCCCTTTACTTTTCGCTTTGGCTATAGAGCCCTTATCAATATATCTGAGGTCATCTTCAATATTTACTGGCATTTCTCGGCTAGGTACTGAATTTAAGTTGTCCCTTTATGCAGATGATCTATTGTTATATGTCTCAGAACCTATTCTATCAGTACCATTTATACTGTCCCCCTTTCAGAAATTCGGCTCATTCTCAGGTTATGAAATTAATGTTTCCAAAAGTGAATGTTATCCTGTTAACGCTTCAGCTTTAAAATTAGATCAGTCCCGTATCCCCTTTAGGCCAGACCCCCTGGCTTTAGTTACCTAGGAATTCATGTTACAAGAACACTAACCTCTCTATTCTCTGCTAATTTCTCCCCTTTACTATCTAAAATCAGGTCTGACCTTCAAAGATGGAGAAGTCTGCCCCTTTCACTTATAGGACGAATTAACACAATTAAAATGAATGTTTTATCAGAATTACTTTTTCCTTTTCAATGTCTACCTTTATTCCTTCCAAAAAGTTTCTTTAAAAGTATCAATCAATATTTCAATCAATATTGAAATCAATATTCTAGTATCTAATATCAATATTTCTAGTTTTTTATGGTGTGGCAAAGCACCCAGAATACGTATCACTGTCCTCCAGAGATGTAAATTTAATGCTGGACTGTCCCTTCCAAATTTTCAATTTTATTATTGGGCATCACATATACAAAATATCTTATTCTGGTTTAAATTTCTCCATCCTCCATGGTGTACGTTAGAGGTGAATTCATGTGGTACATCCTCACCTATGGCCCTGCTCACTTGCCCTATTTCCACTAATCCTTGTGGCTTTACCAACAATCCAGTAGTGAGGTCCACTCTCATGATCTGGTACCAATTCAGAAGGCATTTCAAATTTACTTCTGCCTCTATTCTAACCCCTGTGCTGAAAAACCATTTATTCCATCTGGGTTTATCCGACCCCATTTTCACTATTTGGCACAATAAAGGTCTCAGAACTTTTAAAGATTTTTATAACAATGGTTCATTTTGTAGTTTTTCAGATTCATCAAAGGAGTTTCATCTTCCTCCTTCTCATTTCTTTCGTTATCTACAAATTAGACGTTGTGCTAAATCTATATTTCCAACTTTCCCCTCTTTACCCTCAAATCAACTATGCGATGAGTTCCTCTCTTTTGACCCCTCTCAAAAGTCATGTATCTCAAAGATTTATAATAAACTCTTGTCTGCGGACAGCTCAACTACCACTAAAATTAAGACTGCTTGGGAGGGTGAGTTAGGGCTTTCTTTACAAGACGATTGGTGGGATGCTGCTATTAACAGAATTCATACCAGCTCGACCTGTGCTCGACTTATGCTTATTCAGTTTAAGGTGTTGCATAGGGTTCATTTTTCTAAGTCGCGCTTGTTGCAAATCTATCCCAACATTACTGATAGCTGTGATAAATGTCATACTTCACCCTGCAATCTGACCCATATGTTTTATCTGTGCCCAGCAATCTTTTCATTTTGGCAAAAGTACTTTGACATAATTTCTAAGGTACTTTCAATCACAGTTGATGCTTCTCCTCATATTGGCATATTTGGCTGTCCAGAAGATTCCAACAGATATAGTTCTAACCAGTTGGAGATTATCGCTTTCACCTCATTATTGGCAAGACGCCACCTTCTCCTCCATTGGAAATCCACAAAGAGTCCTTCTAGTACTCAGTGGCTTAAAAATATTATGTCTTTCTTAAAAATTGAAAAGATTGGGTGTTCTTTGAAAGCCATCCCTTCTAAGTTCTATAATAAATGGCAGCCCTTCTTAACTTTCTTTGAATCACTTCCTTCTTTTTCTTGTGATTAGTGGACCTCCCCCCCGCCTTTTTTTTTTTTTTTTTTTTTTTTTTTTTTTTTTTGTGGGTGTGTGTGGGTGTGTGTAGCTTTTTGTTTTTGTTTTGTTTGGTTTTTGTTTTTTGGTATTTATGTATATGTATATATTCTTTGCATGGAGCCTGTCCCAACTGCAGGGTCAGAAAATGAATAAATAAATGAACACATATCCGTTTTACTATAGAACTTTCTTTCCTGTACATATGTGATTTTACTTCTGGTTTTCAGGGTAATTTTTTTAAATTTTTAAAAAAAAAATTTATTCTTTATTTTTATTTTCATTGTGGGTTTGGTTCTTGTACACCTTGTTCAAAAAAAAGAAAAATGCTAAGTGTGGCTCTGAATTCAGGGTTTTTTTCTTTTGTTGTTGTTTTTTTTTTTTTTTTTGACAGGACAGTGACTATTATATCTTTCTGTCAGATTTGTACTGCCTGAATTGTTGAGTTTGTCTTTGTTGTGCCATACTTTTCAATAAAAATATTTAAAAAAAAACGAAACAAAATGTCAGCTATACCTGTCAACTATGTTACTCTGTAAAGGGAACTCAAAAAATCTCTCAATTATATATTGACCCACCACCTCTCCTGCTTTTTCCTACAGTGATGAAACACCACATGACTTCTCAGAACTGGATGAAATAATCAAAGTCTAGATGATGAGTCTCTTTAAGTAACAGAGCACAAACTTTACTGACCCAATAAAAGTATAAATATGGGATTTTTCCAAGACATTGACTTTTGACACTAACAAGGATTTAAAACTGAAGGAAGCATCTCATATTCACACTGACAATACAATACTAAACACTGTTATGTTTCCTGAAACATAAGACTCATGATGTTCAATAACAAATATTTATAAATAAATAAATATATCAAGGGTCCAGGGTTGTGAGTCTAAACCTGACATTTAAGGAACAGCATTGGTCATGTTATGAAGTCTTCATTCTTTAAAGACAGTTAAATCATTTACTGTGAAGTATTTATTGAAGTTCTGTTGTACAATTGTGATGTTCACTATATATATATATATATATATATATATATATATATATATATATATATATATATATATATATATACATGCCTGATCGTAGTCCGCAATTTAAAATAAGATTATCAGCACCAAAATAGGTTATTTCCAAATGCTATTTCCAGACTGGACAAGACTGGACTGATTTACGGCAGACTTATGTCACTATAACAACACCACACCGACCAGCACAGTTTAGTAGTGAGACATAAGCTGAAGGAGTGAGGAGTAAGATCTGTCCTTTTTCTTAAAGAAAGGGATTTCTTGGATTATATTGTTGTGAGGGTGGACACCAGAACTGGAGCTGGACTGACAGAAACAAAAAGAAAACTAAACAGGACAGTGATAGAGCACCCGCTTAAACACCAGTAAACCTCTGCATTGAACTGATGGATAGACTAAGGCAGTTAAAAGGAATGAAAACAGAGCTGGAGTAGTCCCTCTTCCTTCTACACAGGTATAGAATGCTTCTGTTCTTTATACATATGCACTAGAACATTGTATTTTACTATAGTGTCTGTTGATAATTCAGTCAAACACTTAGTAAACACTTCTGTGGTAGCGCCATGGCTGGCTCTGTGATGTGGGTAATGTGTTTTATTTGGAGCATTTCAGTCCCAAACTAAGGGCTTTGTAAGGTGAGACTGAAATGGTTCTGTATGGAGTTTAGTGTTCATGCCGGGGCCTGGATACTAAACTGTCCTTCAGGAACAAGACAAGTCTAACAGTAGAAGACTGTGAATGCAGAAGGCTGAAGCAGCTAGCGCTGAACTGCTAATGCAGAATGATGAAGATGTTGAATGACTGAAGTCATTTATGAAAATGACTGAATACTTTGTGGAAAAGCTAGTGCAAATGTATATTATTGGGATACGTCTCAGAACACCTGTCTGTCAGTAACTCTTCGGAGCTCCGGAGTAAAAGAGACATAGAAGGAGGAGCTGGACTTCTAGTTAGGTTTCACTTTCATTTTCACCCCAGTTATTAAACTACGCTACAAATGGACTTTATGAAGTTTGCTTGTTGTCTCATTTCAAACGTCACTTTGCACCTGCAAGTTGCTGTCTTGAAATATGAAATGCTGAGTTGTAAAGAGGATGCGCTCTTCAGTCCAGGATCGTAGAATTGCATAGGGATGCTAGGGACACGTCCCTATCAATACAACCGCTGTCTGAAGTGTTTAGTCAATGATTATGGCACACAAAGGGTTAACAGTAGTCTCTGCTAAAAGTCCCACCTCTAATGTAAATATCTTTGGTTTTGCTAACGTACATGTGATTGGCTGTCCCTGCTGTCACTCCATCTACTTGTAAAAGGAACTTTCTAGTTGGACCGCTAACGTAAGTTTTCAATATGTTTAACATTTGTTCTGCCTGGGTCACATCAGCTAGACGGATTTTAATGTCAATGGTGTCATTTCCATTTACATTTGTACATGTGTTTGCACACGTGCGCCCGTGTGTATGTGCTCGGTAATTTGGATTTGAAGGATGTCAAAGAAAAGAAAACCGGTCATAAGACACTTCTTTAGGAGTCAAAGTGTAAGTTACTTCAAGGGTATAGAACTGTAGAAGCTCAACACAGATATTGAATAAAAGACAGTATTTAATGCCAAACAGATACACTTCCTAAAAGTTACTTTACTTATTATTTTAATGCATTTCTATGGAAGAGTAACTGTTTAAAAAACACACATAAAGGAAAATATGTGTTTCTATTCATATGTCATCAATCAATATATTTATGTCAGGTGACAGACAGTAGAGAGGCTAGAGGAGGTAGAGGACAAGAGGCTGAAAATTCAAAGGTCGGGTGAAATAATAATGGATTTGTTAGTCATGAGAATAACTTTGCAGAATGCAATAAATTCTTGTATTATCCTTAGATATTCAGACATGCATTAGAAACTTGTCAATTACTGAATTTTTTTTCTGACTATGATTGTTTGCTTGTTTGATCAGCTTGACATGATGGGAAATTATGATTGCAAATGGAAAAAAATATCAACTTTCCAGAGTGCTGCCTTGGGGCACTTTTGTGTCCCCACCAATGTCAAAATCAAACCTACTCCCTTGCTTCAGTCATTAGCTTCAAAGTGCCTTGGCCAGAGTATTGCCTTTACGACAGTAGGCGATAGTGCTCATGGAAAACAGAGTCTTTGTCCCTTAAATACACCACCGATTAGGGCCAAAGATGTCACTGCAATCCACTTTAAACGAATTCTCTGTACTAGGGCGTTAACTGAAAAGTTGGTTTGTCGATGTGTCGACGTCTGTGGCACAAGTCGACGTTACTTTGGAGGAGTCGACTGGTCGTGTGTTATTCTCTCTCTCCCTTCCATCACCTGACAGCGTATGAGCCGTCAGTCAGCGCATGTCGATACTCTCATCTCTATACATGAAAACATGGAGCGCAGTGAGTGGTAGTGATGCGCGGATCAGCGGACCCAGGTCGGGTTGGTGCGGGTCCAAAAAAAGTCACTTTATTTGCAGGGCAGGTCAAAAAATTCCACAAAGCAGGTTTAAAAAAAACCCCAAAAAAACCAAAAACAGAACACTCGCACATCACTAGCACAAGGCCAAGACTGAAGGAAGAAGACGACTTTGTAGGATAACTAAACTGACTGTGATCTAGAAAAACTATTCTCTCAGTAATGTTCTGTGAACCATGTAAGCACCACTAATACTGAAGAATAATTTGGACTGCCAGTGTTTTTGGATTATTCTGTTCATTTATTTCATGAAGACAATGCGCTCTTTTCTCTAACATGCTGTGCATCTTTTCTGCTTGCTGTCTGAACCTTTAACCACTTTATGTTGTTCACTTAAATTTAAAAGAAAATTCAAGGTGCTAACCTATGTTTTGTTTTGGTTAAATGTCTGAGAAGGACTGTTGACACTTGTGTCTTTCCAGTATTTTATTCTGCTCTTTACTGTACTTTGTTAATGTTCCAATAAACTTTAGTACAAGTTGCTCATTGTTGAACAGCTGTGTGTCTGTGTTGTTCCTCCACTGTCAAAGTGATGATGTCATCATACAACAAGCCGACTTGACTTCGACTTTATTGGCAAATAAGTCAATCTGAAAGAATCTGGAGTCACTAATGGCCTACGCTGTACAGGACCTTTAAATCCTTTACACAGTGACTAACATATGGTTGTAATGGTTAAAATAGCATTGATGATAACTGTTGATACACAGTTTTGTCATTTCAAGGTTTCATCCCAGCTTGTCACAGTATTTTTTATAAATACTTACCACATATTAACTTGTGTCTAATGTGTGGTAGTATTTACATAGTGTTGATTTCAAAACTTTTGCAAAAATTTTGGTAATGAATTCTTCTCTCAATGCATGAGCTGAACCACTCCCAGAAACTGCCCAGCTTGAAAAGTAGCATTCCTCCACCGTTGTATTGCGGCTGCATGGAATTTGTTTCAGGAAGCAGTTGTTCTTTGATGGGAAGAACAGCAGGTTGTATGTAGTTAACCTTTGAATGCTAAACACAAGAAGTCTCAGAAAGCAATGAAAAGTCTGTGTATGAACATTGTAAGCTTCAAGTCTCCGCATTACTCCCAGCTCACAGCTAATGAAAAATAACCTGACAGAAACCTTGCCCACATGTATATAATTCAGCACAGTGAAGCTCCAGGGAAAGGATTCTGAAGAAATGCTCTTTAATAGTAGATGACCACAAACAAAGGGATTAATTATTGCAGTCTGCATCTTTCAACTTTACTTCAGAGACCATAATAAAGAGGTTGTGTGTTAACTAAACATGAACTGAAATACTGTCAACTCCTGAGACTGTTGCAATAATTGTATTTCTTGTGTATAAAGTATATTAAATGTACATCATCAGTGCAGACTCACATGTTTTACTGAGACAATGGTTGAATAATAAGTCTTCACTCTCTTTACCCTGAAACAAGCAAGCAAAAACAACATGAAACTGCATTAATAACAATAATGACAACGGATGTGAACCTGAACTGGTTCGTCTGGTGGTCAATCTTCTTGGTGATGATGTCACAATGGTTTGCCTTGATTTGATTAAGAGCAAACCTGTTGCAACAAGAGGCTACAGTCCTATGTTCTTGCAAGAAGATGCCAACACTGTACAAGATAAAGTGATAGAGTTTGACTCACAGTGGAGATATGCTCTGAAGAAGGAGTTTACCATCGATCTCCTGTTGTATGTGTTTGACAGAGCAGAACCTTGGCTTTTAAGAGTCTCACAAAAATTTCAAGATGAACAATGATGCACACACATATTTAGAAAGTAAGAAAGGTGAATATTACAGTGTGTTCTGGAGCTTCTGCAAAGAAAACTCATCTGCTGTTGTACTTGGAGAACTGATCTGGGAAAAACTGAAGGGTTCCATTGTTGAAGCCGTCTGCACAAAGACTGCCATCGATCTTGCTGGAGAGATGAGGTGTAGTATCGCAGCATTCTGTGAGAACAGGCTGAACTTGGAGAAACATGTGTTGAAGTCACTGGCAGAGAAAGAAATCTTTTATAGTTACATCATTTACCTGTGCCAACCAAGGAGACATGTTGAGAGTTTCATCAAAAATGAAGCGAACAAATACATCTACACAGACCACAGAGAAAAAGCACAGAATATACTCAAGAAAAATGTAGATGATATCAAGAATCAGATAAGTCGAGCTTTATTTGTTGTTACAGAAGAGGTGAAAACACAGCGAGGAGACCTGGAAATGTGGCTGCAGAAATTTTCCAGTTTGCTGAAAGATGTGTTAGCATTTTCTTCCATTTATTCAGAAAACTTTACTGATGTGAATGATTTTGGCTTCATGAAGAAAGGGATTGAGGAAAGACTTACACCTGTCTTTGAAGACATGAAAAAACACGCATTAGATAAAATGAAGGAATTCAGGGAGCAGCCTGATCAAATCCTCATTAAGCAGCTTTGTGACTGCTGCTGGGAGACGTGTCCTTTCTGTGCAGCTATTTGTACAAACACTGCAAAAGATCACAGTCCTAACAAACACAGTGTCCCTTTTCATCGTCCCTCTGGGATTCAAGGGTGGCATGATCTAGAGACGCTGGATCTGTGCGTTGATTTCTGCACAACTAAAGTCTTCAGTGATCATTTATTCCGTCCCCGACCTGGCTCAGAGGAATTCATTCCTTATAAAATTTATCAAACTGCTGGAGGAGAATATGAAACCTGGCTGATCACAGCAGATGGATCTAATCTGACATACTGGAAATGGTTTTTATGTCGATTTCAGAAAGAACTGGAAGACTGTCATCACTTAAAATTTGAGGGCAGTGGAGAAATCCCCAGTGACTGGAGAGAATACACAAAAGAAGAAGCTATCCAAAGTCTGGATGAAATGTACAAATAAGAAAGAAAGAAAGAAAGAAAGAAAAGAAAGAAAAGAAAGAAAGAAAGAAAGTTCTTGAAAATTATATGGAAACTGCCAAAAAAATGTGTCTTGAAAGTGATGTATTCATATTTCATAAAACTTATTTTATTCTTTTTTCTAGATCATGTTTGAAAACCAAAGTACTGTATTTCATTTTTCTCTTTTTTTTTTGTAACTTATATTTTATTAGTTTTAAAACAACAACAACAAAAACAAACAAACAACATAAATAAGTCTGGGTAGCACAGTCTTATCAATTATTTTGCTTATATAATGTCCATTTTTTCCACTTTTTGTTCATTTGTGGTTCTTGTAGTCTCAATCTGTGTTAGTTTTTCCATTAGAAATATGTCCTCGATTGTAGTTATCCATTGATCCTTTGATGGTACGTTCATCTTCCCCCAATTCCTTGTTATACATTTTTTTGCAGCTATCAACATCACCTTTACCAAATATTTATCGTATTCATGTATAATGCCATCACCAAAGTTGCATAAATAAACAATTTCAGGTTTTTTTGGAACTGTGTACCCTAATACTTGACATAGGACATTGTAGATCATTTCCCAATATTCCAAAAGTTTTGAACATTTCCAAAAAACATGAGAATGGTCAACATCCATCTCCCCGCATTCTCTCCAACATTCCTGATGCCTCTGTAACTGTTTACTTTTAAACTTGGGTGTAATAAAAAATCTTATAAGGTTTTTCCAGGCAAATTCCCTCCATGTCTGAGAGCTAGCACTCAAAAAAACAGAACATTGGATTTAAATAATAAGATAACGTCAACCGGTCCCACAAAACTTTTTTATTTAAATTTTAAAAATACTAGATGACTAAATTTCAGCAAACTGTCTTAATTAAGTGCTACATCACACAGTTAAGTTGAATTTATTAAACATGTTGAATTTACTCAATATTGTTATGCTTAATTTAGTATACATCATTACATTGAATCAATTAAACACATTGAATTTACTATATATCATTTCATTGAATTTAATAAACATGTTGAATTTACTAAATATCGTTATGTTAAATTTACTAAACATCATTATGTTCAATTTATTAAACACACTGAATTTACTAATTATCGTTATGTTTAATTTACTGAACATCATTATGTTGAATTTATTAAGCACCCTGAATTTACTACATGCTGTTATGTTTAACTGCCTTAACATCATTATTGTAGCATGTGTGGAAGTTTGACAGGAAGTTAGCTCACTACCAGGTGTGAGCACAAGTTGTGCTTTTAATTTGACAGACAGGGAGATCCGGATTGGGTGAATCACAACAGGATAGCCATTGCTCTGCCAATAGGTCTCACTCACGGTGCAACTTTACAAATTACAAAAATACAAAAAAAATAAAAAGTCCAATTAGCATTGCCATACACATATTAAGTCAAAACTAGTACTAACACAACAACCCCGCTGAATTCTTGAGCATAAAAATAACACATTTACAACATAGTACCCACTACCCATAATGCACTGTGGCAAACATGCCACATTATGTTGAATTTATTAAACACATTGAATTTACCAAATATGTTTATGTTTATGTTTATGTTTACGCATTTGGCAGACGCTTTTTTCCAAAGCGACTTACAGGGGAAAACCAATTAAATCACTCAATCAATCAAATTTTATTTATATAGCGCCAGATCACAAAAAGTTATCTCTTGACATTTTATATATAGAGTTGGTCAAAACCAGACTCTAAGTCAATTCTACAGAAACCCAACAGAATCCTCCTGGAGCAAACACTTGTGACTGGTGACAGTGGCGAGGAAAAACTTCCCTTTAACAGGCAGAAACCTCGAGCAGACCCAGACTCCTGGAGGATGGCCGTCTGCCTTGACCAGTTGGGGTTAAAGAGAGAGAGTAGAGAAGGGGAAAAAGAGAGAGCGATAGAGATAGGGACTGGGGGAGAGGGGGAGAAGGGGGGAGTAGGGGGAGACACATGGAGGCGGTTGAGGATAAGTGAGTGGTGATGATGAGGGCAGGGAAGAGGCCGGACCACCGCAGCAGGTCCAGAGATAATCGTGAAAGAATCTGTGGTTGTCCTGGGAAAAACCTTATTAGAATATTTAAAATGGAATGTTTGAAAGTGCTAGGACAGGAGGTGCTCTCGGAAGAGCTGGGTCTTCAGGAGCTTCTTGAAGATAGGCAGGGATGACTCTGTTCTTGTAGCACTTGGTAGAGCGTTCCACCAACGTGGAACGACCCATGAAAAGAGCCTGGATTGTCTTGTACAAGGTCTGGGGACCACCAGACTACGTTCCCCAGACGAGCGGAGTGGTCGTGGGGCGACATAAGCTTTTATTAGTGCACCTAAGTAGACAGGAGCAGACCCACGGAGAATTTTGTAGGCTAGGATTAAAGATTTGAATTTGATGAGGGCAGCTATGGGTAGCCAGTGTAACTCAATGAGTAAGGGGGTGACATGTGCCCTTTTAGGCTGATTGAAGACCAGACGCGCTGCTGCATTCTGGAATATCATATCATTATGTTTAATTTACTAAACATCATTATGTTGAATTTATTAAACATTACATTGAATTTATGGTAATAATCACCATTGTGTTGAATTTAATAAACATTGGAGGACCTCAATAAATACCACGCATGTCAATTTACGTTACTCATGTTTGATTTATTTAAATCAAATTCACAAAACAGGCAAGAAAGTGGCATGTGCCAAATGTGCCAAACACAGGTCCCGAGTGCTTTGAGTGTGTCTGTCTGTGTCTGTCTGCATGTGTCTGTGTATGTCTGCATGTCTCTGAAAATCGACAAAAAATCACAGGAGCACACGCCACAACAGGCCTTGCAGACAGGTGATGATCATGCAGAAATGGCTGCTGAGCAGTGCGCAGTGCGCAGTGCGTATGTGGCAGGTGGACGGCATACGCTTTGGGACAAACTTCATTTTTTAAGTGACTGCGTTGACTAAATTGTATTAAACAGTACTGAATATTCCCAAGACTTGTATTATTATTTAAATGTAATGTAACTCTCTTGTTTTTTTCACTAAAAATGAATTTATGAAATATTTTCAACATAAATACATTGCTTAAGGATTACTACATGGGTTTTCCATTTCTTTGAGTGAGTAGTTGTATGATGTAATTTCCACATGTTTAGCAAATCTATGTCATCAATTTCTATGTCAAATTCTCTCTCCCATTTCACTTTTACAAAGTAAGTTGTTTGCTTATCGAGATTTATTAAGGCTTTATATAATGCTGAGATTATCCTAATATTACTATCTTTATATGCTTTAGTCATGATTTGAACCACATCGCTCTCTTCCATGGAGGGTCCCACTTGTATTTCCCCTTTATAATAGTCTCTCATTTGAAGATAACGGAAAAAATCATGTTTCTCAAATTGATGTTTTTGTGCCAAAGTTTGGAAACTCTCCAGCCTCCCATTATTTTCCAGAACACACCAAGCTGTAACTCCCTTGGTTACCCAATATTTATAGTTTTGGTCAATTTTGGATGGCATAAATTTACTATCATATGCTATCCATTTTAGTTTTGTTGCATGTCTTTGGACGTCATGTCTACGCAGCATTCCAAACCAAATATTAAATGTATGTTTAGTATTTAAGTCTAAATTAATCTTATTTTTTTCATAAGCATCTTTATCTCCAAGAAAGTTTTGGATAGGCTGTTTCAGTGTTCCAATTTCAATATCTTTCCTCTTACCACAGTAACATGGATTACACCAACAATACATATATTTTAATTGCGCAGCTTGATAGTATTCTTTTAACTTTGGTAACGCCATCCCTCCCATCTCTTTGGGTAGCTGGAGAGTTCCGTACCCCACCCTAGGTCTCTTGCTCTCCCAAATAAACCTTGATATTATTCTATCCCACATTGTAAATTGAGTTTGAGTAACCTCTACTGGTAAGGGCTTGAAATAAAAAGAGGAATCTAGGTAGAATGTTCATTTTTACTATTTCAACTCTGGAACTAAAATCCAAGGGCAAAGTGGTCCACCTTTCTATGTCTTTTTGTATATTGTCTTGATTCATTTTTCTCTTTTAAAGACTTGGATGAAATATAGATTGAAGAGTGGCAAGATTTTTTCTTGGAATAATTAATACTTAGATACAGTGTTTTCTTTATAGCTACATTGTGTTCAACGGTTTCATCCCAGCTCGTCACAGTATTTTTTATGAATACTTACCACATATTAACTACTGAACAAAAGATGACTGGTGATAAATTCTTCTCTCAATGCATGAGCTGAACCACTCCCAGAAACTGCCCAGCTTGAAAAGTAGCATTCCTCCACCGTTGTATTGTGGCTGCATGGAATTTGTTTCAGGAAGCAGTTGTTCTTTGATGGTAAGAACAGCAGGTTGTACGTAGTTAACCTTTGAATGCTAAACACAGGAAGTCTCAGAAAGCAATGAAAAGTCTGCGTATGAACATTGTAAGCTTCAAGTCTCCGCATTACTCCCAGCTCACAGCTAATGAAAAATAACCTGACAGAAACCTTGCCCACATGTATATAATTCAGCACAGTGAAGCTCCAGGGAAAGGATTCTGAAGAAATGCTCTTTAATAGTAGATGACCACAAACGAAGGGATTAATTATTGCAGTCTGCATCTTTCAACTTCACTTCAGAGACCATAATAAAGAGGTTGTGTGTTAACTAAACATGAACTGAAATACTGTCAACTCCTGAGACTGTTCCAATAATTGTATTTCTTGTGAATAAAGTATATTAAATATACATCATCTGTGTGGACTCACATGTTTTACTAAGACAGTGGTTGAATAATAACAGTCCTCACTCTCTTTACCCTGAAACAAGCAAGCAAAAACAACATGAAACTGCAATAATGACAATAATGACAATGGGTGTGAACCTGAACTGGTTTGTCTGGTGCTCAATCTTCTTGGCATTGTTTCTTTTCAATGAAAAGATTTCAGGAAAGTACCTTTCATAGTTTCATTTTTACTTATTCATTGTCTCCTTTATGTTATATCAGATTTTAGACAGTAGGTGCAGGAAGGAGGAGTTCAGACTTGATGTCATAATAGGTGTGACCATTATAATCATTTATAATGACTGGATTTTCATAGCTGGTGAAACTTTCAATGAGACAAAAGCAAATGATCAGAGGTAAGTTGTATTTGTCTGCCTTTGTGTAGCCTAAATATTAGTAAAAAAAAAAAAATATCAACTTCATTAAATAACCAGACAACGACATATGAGCCTAACTTTAAAAAAAAAAAAAAAAAAAAAAAAATTCTGCTTTTGTTGTGTTTGTCTTCATGGTTCGTGCTAATTACTGTCAAGCGTGAAGAGCATCTAGGATGGAGTTGGGAAACCAAAATGAAACAAGAGCAGGAGGAGGAGACACTAAAATCAACTCTGAAACCAGTGACCAAGGTAATGTTTTTTTCAAGATAATTGCTCAAAATCAGCGCAGAAATTCAAACAAGCCTAAAATTTTGACTTTCTGCTTATCTGCTCTGAATTTTAAGAGGTTTCTCCTTAGCTTCCCTTCCACCAGGTGTCATGAAAATTGGTGCAGTAGATTTAGCAAAAATTCTATTGCCACACAGTCAGACTGGAATGATCATATAACCTCCACCCCTCTGGAAGGAGGTGACATATCAGTGATAGGTCTGCAAAGAACACAGGTCTAACCTCTCCCAGAGATCCAAACATATTAAAGCATATGAGAATGAATTTTCTTTTTGGTATTACCTGTTAGTAGGCTTACACTGCAGTTAATTTAGCCTATTATTTCTTTGTGAAATTTATATCCAGTAAACCAAAGTTTTTACCTGACAAAATATATAGATATAAGTTTAGCATTTAAATATGCCCTGCCACAGGTATTTCATTACTTTTGTTGTAATGTCTGAAGTTCTATCATGGACTCTAGCATTTCTTGTGGAAAAAATGCCTTGGTTACCAAGTTTGAACCTATTCTAAGGTGGTATAGAAAGCCTGCTGGAAGACTCAGCTTGATTTGTGCCACTTTCATGAATATTCAACATGCTAATCTGCTGACTCTGATTGGCTAACAGCTAGCCAATGAGAGCCTGGCTTTTCAGTATCCTTTACCCTGTGCATCAAGTAAAGGAATTTTGTTCACTATCTTTCTGGATATTTCATAATATAGATTGCAAAAATATGCTTTGCGTTGTCTGTTTGCATTGGTTTCATCCATAACATGACAGCTTGGCGATAGCTGTTATCAACTAATTTTAGCTTCATGGGATGAACTAAGCTAGGCAAGCAAGTGCTAGCATTGTCCAAATCGACATTAAACCTGCATAATGTTGGGATTCTACTTACGAATCTGACTCCAATTCTCTATCCCCAGCATTCGTTACAATGGTTATTACCTTGATCATAAAACAGACATGGAACAGGATTTAAAGGTGGGGTGCAAGATCTTAGAAAAACAGTTCAAGCAAGCTACATTTTGAAAATAATCAATTCAAAAGTCCAAACCCCTTTCTTCAGACATCCCTCTGAAGCCATGCCTCCAGAGTACTGGCACGCGCAATGCTTGTTCCCAAGGGTTCACGAGTGCTGCACAGCAACAATTCGCCAGCTGAGGCTCCAGCTCCGTGCAGCCCTGCCTTGGGCTCCAACGCCAGCTACAGCCCCAACCCCAGGTGCGGCTCTGGCACCATCCCCGGCTCAGACTCCGAAGCTGGCGACGGCCCTGGCCCCAGCTCCGACCCCGGCTGAGGCTCTGGCTCGCCGTTCCATGCATACCTCATTCAGTCTCCTCCAACACCCCCACTCTTACAGAACAGCCCCAGTTCATACCTATCTGACTAACTTTACATTTCCTAGTGATTTATGTTAGTGCCAAAACAGTTTGCCAGTGAACTTTCCATCCTAATATAACTAATATAGCCAAGCTCTGGCTCTGGCTTCACTTCCTGTACAAGCGCTTCAAGCCTCTGAGAATGCACAATTCATGCTCAAAGAGGGGTATGTATGGGGGGGGGGGGGCAAATGGCAGTTGAGTTTGATATCACTGTTCAATCATTTCAAGCTGGCGCTCAAATGATTGGATGGTGTTTTTTCAGTCCTGTCCATTCCACAGGTGACAATTTTTTTTTTATTTTTGGGTTAGAGCATTTAATTAATTAGTTGTAATCAGGGTGTGAAGGGGATTTTAAGCAATATAGTAAGAAATACTCCAGGAAAACATCTCAGACCCCACCTTTAAAGGTAGGATGGGAGATCCTGGAAAAAACGTTCGAATAAGATACATTTTGAAAATACACAATTCAAAAGTCTGAGCTATGGCGGGATGGCCATGAAGGGTTGGCGGTTCGAATCTCACTCTGTCCATGTGCTGTTGTGTCCTTGGGCAAGACACTTTACCCTCCTTGCCTCCAGTGTTGCTACTCACACTGGTGTATGGATGTGTATGAATGTTCGGTGGTGGTGAGAGGGGCTGTAGGTGCAGATTGACAGCCAGTTTGCCCCAGGGTTGCTGTGGCTGCAAATGTAGTTTACCACCACCAGAGGGGGAATGTCAGAGCGAATTTCATAGAAAAGCACAATATAAATCTAATCCATTATTATTATTAAAAGTCCACATCTGGGTTCTTGGGCATGTGCATTCTTGAAGTTCTGTTTGAGCACAAGCACATGAACGTTGATGTTGAGCCATCCTTGCTGTACACAAAAACTGTCACTGAGCTAGATGAATTCTGCGGGCGCGGTCTCACCTGGGCAAGCTCATGAATAGTAATGAGCTCAGGCAACAACACGTCAGACTGACCAGCTTTAATAATTGGCCTGATTTCTCTACTTATTGTTTTTTCAGTGGCAATAGCAGACAGAGGAGGTTGTAGTTTATTTTCACATTTACTACATAACACAAACACCTATGGACCTAACATATTTCAAAAAAATACAAGTAAAAATGGTTTTGTGTGGCAGGGCACCTTTAATTAATAAAAATGCTGCAGTAACAGAACTTGAAAATTATCACAGAGGTCTAATGGGGCATACAGACATATATTCTGGAGTTTGCTTAAAACAATGTGCTAAACATTCTTACAAGGTTTTTGAAAAATGTTAACATAAGTGAGGCAATGTTGTGAATCTACCATCTAAGTATTAAAAGCACTGTACTGAAAGAACATGAGAAGGATCATGATGTTGGGCAATGTTTACAAGATGCTCATGAATGCACCATTGTAGCCATATGACTCAAACGCAAATGCAAACACACAGCAAAGGAGATAAATGGCATAGGAGGAGCAGGAGGCAGTTCAATGAGGAGTGATGGATAAAATGTGTAATTCCAGAAATATAAAATCTGAAAGCAAAGATTTGTGAGAACTAGTATTAAATGTAACTGATTTGACCTTATATTGTACTAGTTTTGCTCATTACACTGCCTACCAGCTTAAAAAAGCTGAGAGATGATGGACTCATAGTCTTTAGAATCCTCAGCTTGATCATATTAGCAGTTGGTAAACAATTTCAAATTATTTCCTTCTCATTTGTTTTTGGCTTAAGTCAATATAGCAAGGGCCACCAACTGATGATCACGGGTCTCTGGAAATCATTGACATGGGAACAGTACTAGACTGATCTGATCACAGACTGATGTGTCTGGTTCCGTGATTAACATTCTAGCAAATTCTGAAACAAAACTTTCAGTGTAACACAGTGTTGTCCTTTTTTGCAGTGATGCCGGATCTCAGTCTTGTGTTGGTTGGTGACCGAAATTCCATTGAGACTGGTTCAGACAACATTCTAGTGAACGACAACCAGCAAGAGCTGTATTCATCTAAACTCTATGATTTGTGTGGTCGGGTCATCTCAGTCATTAACTTACTTGATCAACAAAACATTGACAGAATCCCTTCAAACAAGGGAATTCATGCATTTCTGCTACTGATACCATATGGTCTCCATACCAGCCATTACGAATCAAAAGTGCAATGGCTAGAGAAGTTTTTTGGAAAAGAATCACTTTCGTATTTAATGACAGTTGTGACACATACATCCAGTGAAAAGTGTGAAAATGCATTTGAAGATCTGAAAGCCATCAGCAGTTTAACTGTAGAGAGATACCACACATGCACAAAAAACATGAGTGTTGAAAGTGAAATATTAGCTCTCCTGCAAAAAATTGATTTCATGGTCTTAGAGAATGACCCACAATGCTACAATAGACCACTGGTTGATGAAAAGAAAGAGCAGAAAGACCACCTGGACCACAAATCCCAAGAAGACGAAATGAGAGATTCATCTGGATTTCAGTTCAATGAAGCAGGTGAGACAAACATCAGGAAATGACACCCACAACTTCATACAAATAAAGTACACAAAACAAAATAATTTATGACCAATATAAATCAGGAAAATAGAGAGGGCTTGAGTAATTTGGTAAAGGAAAATGAATTTATGTGTTTCTTTCATCACACTGCTGCACTTTTTTGCTGTGTTTACCTCCATCTTGCAGATGATTCAAACAGAATTAGGGGAGATTTCTCATACCCCTCCATTTGTAGTGTGGTCCTGAAAAAATTCCATTTTGAGGGCCAAACAGCCCTCCCCCTTAGCCCTTCCCCTCCGTCTCATCAAGAATGGGGACACTCCTACCCCTTCTCAAGAACACACAAAATGGAGGGGAGGGCCAAGGGGGGAACTGGGATTGGGCCTTACGCTTTGTACCTTCCATCATTTGTATGATTGTTAGCTCCCTTCTTCCTTTTATTAGGGACCAAGCTGAAAGGTTAGGCCCTCTCACACAGTGAGAGGGCCTTGCCTGCAAGCAAGGCCCTATTGTTTTTCATTTGTTTTTATATTTTTTTCCTGACCGCCACTTTGAACTGGATTTTGACCCCCTAAACATGCTCAAAAACTCACCAAATTTGGCACACATGTCAGGTCTGGCGAAAAATTTTATAAAATGTAAAAATTTTACCCAGAGGTGCCAAAATGAGCTCTCTAGCGCCCCCTATATACACAAAAACGGCCCTAGTGGCCAGTAGGAATGTCGTAGAAACATGAATGAATGAATGAATGTTTATTTCAGTTAAATACAAAATACAAAACACATACATATTAAAAAACAAACAAACATAAAATTAACACATTTTGTAACTGAAAAAGGAAGAAGCTGAAGCCAGAGGCTTATTTCTGCTTCTCCTATTCGCATCCTTGGTCCAAGTCCACACTTGAAGTTGCAGCAGATAAATACTTAAACACAAATTATACTACATTCAGTGTTATAAGTCATTTTGTAATCATATTACTTTCATAGCCCTTCATAATTTGACAAATTAAAGTCTTTTTGAAATTCGGCAGTGAGCTACACAATTTCACTTCATCCTTCAATTCGTTCCATAGCTTGACACCAATAACAGAAACACTGTGATATTTAACGTTTGTTCTTACTTTACATTTTTCAAACACAAACATCCGTCCTAAATTATAATTTCCTTCTCTTAACTTAAAAATTTTCTGAATACAAAAAAGGAAGGTTTTTACTTTTAATGCGAAACATAAATTCCATTGTTTTTAAATATACAATATCAAAAAATTTTAGTAAACCAAATTCTACAAAAAGTGGATTACTTGATTGGAGATAACCAGCTTTGTTTATGACTCTAATAGCTTTTTTGTGGAGTTTAATTATCGGGTCTATATTAGTTTTATACACATTGCCCCATATTTCCACACAGTATGACATATATGGCATTACAAGTGAACAATACAACATATGCAAACATTTTTTGCTTAACAAGTCTCAAGTTTTATAAAGAATCGCAACAGCCTTGGACATTTTGCGTTTGATATATTCTATTTGTGGTTTCCAACAGAGTTTATGGTCAATAATCACTCCCAAAAATTTTGTTTCATACACCCTTTCAATTTCAATTTCATTAATTTTCAGTTTTATATCATAATTTCCCCTAGCACCACGAAAAACCATAAATTTTGTTTTATCTTCATTAAGTGATAACTTATTTATGTCAAACCATTTTTTTTAACTTGATCAATTCCTTTTCCACAGTTTCTAATATTTGTTTCATATTTGCTCCTGAATAAAGCAAATTAGTGTCATCTGCAAATATTGTAAATTTTAACTTACTTGATGCCATAAAAATATCATTTAAATAAAGTATAAATAACTTGGGTCCCAGAACTGAACCTTGTGGGACCCCACATGTTACTTTTCTAAGTTGTGAATTTGTATTTCCAATTGATACATACTGAGACCTATTTTGTAAATAACTTTTTAACCAGTTTCGCGTCACACCTCTTATATCATACATTTCACATTTCCGGAGTAATATTGAGTGATCAATTGTGTCAAATGCTTTCCTTAAATCAATAAAAACACCAACAGTATGTTGTTTCTGATCCACCGCTGTTGCTATATTTTCTGCAAATTCCATTACTGCTAAAGATGTTGATCCGTTTTTCCTAAATCCATACTGGTGATCATTTAATATCCTATATTTGTCTATGTAGTCATCTAACCTCTTTACAAACAGTTTCTCAAGAATTTTAGAAAATTGTGGTAACAGTGACACTGGTCTATAATTTGACACCATGTGTTTATCACCATTTTTATAAACTGGAATCACTTTAGCTATTTTCATATTTTCTGGAAAAGTGCCTGTTTGAAATGATTTGTTGCATACATAAGTGAATGGTTGAAGGATACTGTTTATCACTTGTTTTATGAGTGACATATCAATGGAATTTCTATCAGTAGATTTTTTATTTTTAAACTTCCTGAACACTTCCAACACTTCACTTTCACAAACTCCACCAAGAAACATTGAATTATTGTTTTCAATATCAAAATCAAAGTTTTTATCATCCTTTTCCCACTTGGTAATATCTTTTGCCAAATTTGGACTGACATTAACAAAAAAGTCATTAAATATGTTCACGATGTCCTCAATATTTTCCATCACAGTGTCACCAGTTTTAACAACATATGTAGAAAAATTCTTTTTATTACTTTTTTTAATCATATCATTTAACACTCTCCAAGTGCCTTTAATATCATTTTTGTGTATTTCCAACAACTGATCATAATAGGCTTTTTTATGTGTTCTTATGATTGCTGTCAATCTATTTTTGTATCTTTTATATTTATTCTCTTTTTCTTTCGTTCTGTGCTTCAGAAATTCCCTATAGAGCCTGTTTTTCTTCTTACAAGCCCTTTCCAATCCCTTAGTTAACCATGGTTTCTTATTCTTTTTAAAATTTTGCCTATATTCTTTCACAGGACAATGTCTGTTGTACAATGTCAGGAATATGTCTAAGAAAGCATTATATGAATCATTAACATCATCTACATAAACGTCATGCCAGTCATAATTTATTAGTTCCTCGTTTAAGGCCATAATTGCTTCTGGTGACTTTGTTCTAACCAAACAAGGTTTTTGCTTATAGTTGGGTAAAGATAATTTGTTGTTCATTTCCAGTTCTACAAAAACTGGCAAATGATCAGTTATGTCAGTCAGAAATAGACCACTCGTTATTTCACCATCAATAATGTTTGTAAAAATATTATCAATCAATGTTGCGCTTTCCAATGTAATTCTAATTGGTTTTGTAATTACAGGATGAAAACTCAAACTAAACATAGTATTTACAAATTCTGCCATTTTTGCATGTTCATTCCATTTCAGTAGATCAATGTTAAAGTCACCACAAACCCGAATCACCTTATCACAATATTTTTCATATAAATCAGTAATCACCTTATTAAATTTATCAATGTATGACCCCGGTGTCCTGTAAATACAACTAAGAAATATGTTTTTGTGTTTTTCCATCTTAATTTCAATCGTTCCACATTCCATCAGATTGTCTATAGCAATTGTCAAGTCACCATTTATCTTACATTTCAAATCATTTAATACAAATAGGGCCATGCCCCCTCCTCTTTTATTGGCTCTGTTTTGCCAAAACATTTCATATCCTTCTAATTCATCATGTAACCCTTTCTCATCACTCAGCCAAGTCTCTGAAATTGCTATTACACTAAATTTATGCTGAAATTGTTGCAAATAATCTTTAATTTTATCAAAATTACTATAGTGACTCCTACTATTAAAGTGAATCACCGAAAAACCCTTAATTTTGGACTTATACTTGTCTTCTGAATAATATTCACATGTTGTTTTAATGCTCTGGTAGAAGTGGGTCTCTGGATGAATATCATTCTCTAAAACATAGGGTTTGTGATCTTGAAAGTCAAAAGACTTAAATTCAGTGTATTCACACATTCTCATATTTCAGTCCCCAACAATAATTGACCTCATAGCTCCATCACAACAAAAATCAGATATGACATATCTCCACTGGTCCACCTCTCTACTTTGTTTTTCATTTTCATTTGTATTGATCAAGCTCAGTTATGTCTCTAATAATAACTTTCACCCGTTCAGGAGTACCATTTAGTCTTATCATTACCTTACAGTTTCTTACCCATGTGTCTTGGATTTTTTTTTTCCTTTTTCAAGATTCTTGCTTGTCTTGCAATTGCAGCATTTCTTTTTGTTAAATTTTCATTTATGTACACCCCTGTACCCTTAAGTTTTTTGCATGCTTAAGCACTTCAGTCTTCTGTTTTCTACTCACCAAATGAATAATAATGTTTGGCCTCTTACTCTGTTTTTGGGGTAAGGTGTGACAAACAGCTATATCTTTACAGTGTAAAGGAATGTCTTTGCTGTTTAAAAACTTAATAACTTGTTCCTCCAGAGAGTGTAATTCAGTGTTTGATGCATCCTCACCATCCTTGTCACCTGCTGTGATACTTGCATAAGTGCGATGGTTTGTCTTTAGTCCTGTTATCATTAGATCATCCATCCTTATGCACTGCTCCAAATCTTCTACTCTTCCTTCCAGTTTGTCTATTTTCTTGTCTTTTTCCCTGATCACCGCCTTCAATTTCCGCATTTCCTCAATTAAATCTAGTAGTCCCGTCTGTTGTTTTGCCACCTTGCTTAGTTCCTCAGACATAAAGTTCAAAGACTTCTTAACTTCTTCCATGTCTTCTGCAAGCTTTTAGTTGCCATGTCTCCTGTGTTAGCTTGGCTCCTGGCCTAGCCTGGTAGCTGGCTACTAGTGGTGGTGGCTCCTGGCCCGTTAGCTGGCCGCTAGTGGTGGTGGCTCCTGGCCCGGTAGCTGGCCGCTAGTGGTGGTGGCTCCTGGCCCAGTAGCTTCCGCTGGTGGTGGTGGCTCCTGGCCCGGTAGCTGGCCGCTAGTGGTGGTGGCTCCTGGCCTGGTAGCTTACCGCTGGTGGTGGTGGCTTCTGGCCCAGTAGCTGGCCGCTAGTGGTGGTGGCTCCAGGCCTGTTAGCTGGCCGCTAGTCAATGAAACAAATGCCAAAATTTTTGTCTCATCGAGCCCAACAAATCACGCGCTGACACTCATGACCTAACACCAACAGGAAGTTCAGAATTTGCCTTTCAAAATAAAATGCTCAAATTGCTAACTTCTAGTACAGGGGTCGGCAACCCGCGGCTCCAGAGCCGCATGCAGCTCTTTCATCCTTCTGTTGCGGCTCTGCGTGGCTTGGAAAAATAAATTATAAGTGTCTGATTGAAGTGTATGTTATTTGTCTTAAAAACGTGTATCATGTCTTCTTATTAAGTCAAAGTTTTTAACTTCTTTCTTCACACCTTGTGCAATTTCGGTGATCAGCATTCACCTTCTTCAGAGACGTTTGACAGCACTTGACGTGTCAGCCGGCAGCCGGCATGCGCGGAATGCCCTGCGACACCAAAACTGCACAATATCTGAACAAAGTATTTTATTTGTGTTTGTTTGTTTGTTTAATTGTAGTTGTAAATTGTAAGATTATTGTGCGCTGTTTTCTCATACGATCTATGGTCAATGCATTTCCCCGTTGAAGCCTGGCTTCTATGGGAGTCTATGGGACCGAGTGGAACCTTTTTTTTCATTGCGTCAAAACTGGACGGTAATTGGATAAAGGTTTTCTTTGAGTTCAAATGAAATTATACCCTATATGTAAATGGGTCTGATATGCGTGAGCTTGCTGTCATATCTATAGGTTGATTTGTTGTTAATATGATGATTTAAAAACAAAAGACAAAAAACGAGGCAATAAAAGGATAGTAATAAAAGCACATTTTCTCTTTCTTTTTTTTTTTTTTTATCGGTGAATTTATCGGGGTTTCCTTTGGATTCGTGCTGATACGGGATTGACTTGCTTTTTCGTCGGCTGTGGATTCACGGACTTAAAATGACTTGAAAGACACTTGAAAGTGAACAAATGTTTGTTTTTCATTAGAGTAGGAATTTTAATTTATTTTTAAAATATAAAGATTAAAAAGAAGTAATTATGTCTGTTGTAATATCATTTTCATTTAACATTACGCATGACGTGCAGTAGGGACGAGATGCCACGGTATTTGGCACCGTGCTGAGGTACCTGGTACCAAGCCGTGGTACCGAGCTGAGCTGTGGTACCGAGCCATGGCACGACCAAGGTACCGCGGCACCTCGGGGCCAATGCTAGGTGCCGTGGCACCGCAGTACTATGGCTCGGTGCCGGGTGCTGTTGCACCGCAGTGCCACTGCTCGGTGTCAGGTGCCATGGCACCGCTGTGCCACAACAGGGTGCCACCGGTGCTGCGGCACCACCGCGGTGCCACGGCACCTGGCACCGAACCATGTTACGGCGGTGCAACGGCACCTAGTGTTGGCCCCGAGGTGCGCCGTGGCACCATGAGCCGAGGTGTGCAGCACCAACCCGTGGTACCAGTAAAATCGTTGTATAAGCCGCGTCGGAGTATAAGCCGCAGTGTTTAAAGTGTGGGAAAAAAGTAGCAGCTTATAGTCCGGAATTTACGGTATATATAGGCTAACATCTTCATTTCAGATGTCAAAAAGTGTTTGCGGCTCCCAGTGTTGTCTTTTCCGTGGAAACCGGGTCGAAATGGCTCTTTGAGTGTTAAAGGTTGCCGACCCCTGTTCTAGTAGGAATGTCGTAGACACACGAAACCAACACCAAAACTTTTGTTTAATCGAGCCCAACAAATCACATGGTGACAACTATGAGCTAGCTCCAACAGGAAGTTCGCAATATGCCTTTCAAAATAAAATTTTCCAAACTAACTCCGATGACACCGTTTGTCCTATTGACTTCTAAATAGCACCAAAAGATAGAGTGAACCCTCCTCACAAAAGTGATCTCGCACTTTTTCCATAACTGTCTTAGTTTTTTTTTTATAAGCCCGCAAAGTTGCGATGTTTGGAACTCATTTTTCACTTTGCAGTTTTTCCCCACATGTGACATATCTACGCGATCACAGGACTCACCACAACGCTCACATGCAAAAAATTTTGAGATACAATGTACGGTTATTTATTTATAACAATTTCTTTATTTTCATATTTTTTCCACTTTAGACTGCCATTTGACCCCCTTAACATGCTCCAAAACTCACCAAATTTGCCATGTACGTCATGGCTGCTGACCACTTTGATTCAATATCAAAATTAACCCCTTGGGTGCCAAAATGGACTCTGTAGCGCCACCTATGTACTAAAAAACACACAAAATCTGCCCTAGCAGCCAGTAGGAATGTCACAGAAACGTGAAACAAATGGCAAAATGTTGGTCTGATTGAGCCCGACAAATCATACACTGACACTCATGAGCTAACTCCAACAGGAAGTTGGCAATCTGCCTTTGAAAGTTACGCTACGTTTCTGCAATTACTGCTTATTCATTTCAGGCTTTTGACAAAAAAGTTATACCTCATTTAATTCCCACAAGTCTGCAGAATCCAAAACTGAAAGAGTTTTTCAGATATGACCTACAATTATGGAATAATGGCGATTTTTTGAAGAGTATGTTTAGTTTCACTTTTCACAATGACAAAGTCCCTCTATAAGGCTTACTACTGAAGCTGTGTAAATATCTGACAATAGACCAGTAGTTACAGCTGTGGTCTATTGTACAGGAAACCTGAGTTCAAACCCTGGGCAAGGACAACTTTTTTTTTTTTTTTTTTTTTTTTTTTTTTCTCCCCTCACATTTTAAAACAGGTTTTGCTGCATTATATTGTGGATATTGGACATTTTGCACACAGTACAAAGTACACAGAGTAATTTTTTTCTAAATAAAACCCCTATTAAAAATAATACATAATGTCTGTTACATAACTTTTCATTTTTATGACCAAACGCTCAACTGTTTGTACAATGTTTCTTCATTCAAAAGTACTCTTTCTCACAGACACACATGCTCACACAATAGGGCTTTTCCAAAATAATAGCCTTAAATGTGATAAATCATCACTTTTATGCTCAATTATTCATACAATTTCTATTCATTTTTCAAACTGATTCTTTCTCTCACATACAAAACAAATGCGCATACACACAGTAGGGTTTCCAAAATAACAGTCTCATTTAAAGGTGATGGTGGTTTCAGCAGAGGGTCGCTGGTGTTCTGTAGAGATATGAGGAGGACGGACACTAAAGGGTGGGAACTGGTATCGGGACGGAGAGGTGTGAGTGGAGCTGAGGTGTCGATGGTCACGGGAGGCGGATCATGGAGGAGGCGGAACGCCCAGTGCGAGGTCCCGCCCAATGCTGCTAGCAGCTTTAATTGAATTTATTGCTGTAGTTGAGTAACCACTTTTACTGTTTTCATGATATGATGTTGTCTCTCTCTCTTTCCTTTTCTCTTTTTTTGCACTTTTATTGGGTTTGTGTATTGATGCAATACACATTTTGGTGTAAATGAGTTTGATTTTTCTTTTCTTTTAACTATTTTGCTGTTTATAAAAGTGCCATATAAATAAAAATTATTATTATTATTATTATTATTATTATTATTATTATTATTATTATTCAATTTGTGACCATCAATGGTGATGACATTTGGGGTATCCACATCTGGGCCCATCACATTTGTCATTGTCAGGCTGATGGTGAGCCTGAAGTTTTTGTAGGATTGGGAGAATCTGTTCATGAGATACTGGAGTTGTTGTTCAGTGTATGTCATGACTGCAGCATTGTCAGCAAGGAGCATGTCTCTAATCAGAACCTCACATAGGTCTTCACTCTCAGTCTTGCAGGGTTGAACAGTCATCCATCCATTCTGTTGCATAGGCACACTCCTTCAAGTGAGGTCCTGAAACCATGTTTCAAGGGTAGAGAGAAAAGGTTGCCAAAGAGGGGGGGGCACAAGATCTAAAGACTCGGACATGCCCTTATATTGGATGATCATCTTCATATCATCATGGAATGACCTTGTTATTCAATGTAGTTTTGCAGGGCATCCGATTTTCAGCAGGATGTTGAAGAGCCTTTTCCTGTTGACCAGGTCAAATACTTTGGTGAGATCAATAAAGGCTACATACAGGGGCTTCTGATGTTCACAGCTCTCCTGTAGATTGCAGAGGGAGAAGATCATGTCCACTGTTGAATGATCTCCTTGTGAAGCCACATTGAGACTCTTGGTAAATGCGCTTGGCCAGGTTCTGGAGGCACATGGGCGTAACATCTGCAAAGAGCTTGCTCAAAATGCTCAAGAGGGAGATGACCCTGTAGTTGCTGCACTCACTTTTCTCTCACTTGTTCTAATAGATGGAGACAATCTTGGCATCTCTCATGTTTTGCGGTATGGCTCCTCGCCAGCACTGGCAGAGGATGCTACATAAGGTTGTAGGAGTGTGTTTACGAAATTTTTTTCCAGTCCGGTGGGATGTCACCATTGCCAGGAACTTTCCAACAGAGTAAGCTGTCGATAGTCTTGTAGACCTCCTCTCATGTTGGCATCAAGCTCCTTCATGATAGGTAGAGTTTTAATGGTGTTGAGAACTGAAGTGAAGATGACGTTCTCTATGGAATACAGCTCTGAGTAGTATCCGACCATCTTTCCATTTTCCTGTCTTTGTGATCACTTCTCCATAGTATGATTTGAGAGGGTCCATCCTATGTTGGGCCTATTACTCTCTTGAGTCCCTCATACATCCCTCTGATGTTGGCTGCTTCAGCACAAGTGGATGCCGGCACTAAGCTGCTGCCAGTATTCATTGCAAATTCACATCTTCTAGTAGTCTGCTGCACTCTGCTCCTGGTGTTTGGAATGACTAAAGAAATGCTTGTATTCAGCAAGGGCTGCAGGCTTTGCTACAATGATGGGAGTCATCTTGCTTGTCTTGGTTTCAAACCGGTCACAGTTCTTAGAGGTCCTCCTCCCAAAGACTGTGAGGACTGTTTTCTGAATGGTCATCTGTAGGTGCTTCCATTGCTCAGAGGTGGAATTCAGTGGTTGGACTGCAGACAGGGTGTCTTGAAGTGACTTAACTGTTCAACTTCTTTTTTTTTTATTAGTGATAGTTAACAAGACAATGTGGGCAGAAAAACAACAACAACAACACATAAACAAAGGGAAACTAAAACAAATAAGCAAACCAAAAACAACAACAATGACAGAGTATTGACAAACAACAACAACGTCATATTACAATGGAAAAAGATCATAAATGTAAACAGCAACTAGACCATATAGCTTGGTTAGAGGTGATAGGGAACAGGGGAAGAAGGGGGTGTAAATGAAAGTGAGACAGAGAGAGGGGGGAGTGAGGGGGAAAATAATAATTGTTGTGATAATACAAAAATATTTAAAAATACCAGTAGCCTAATTTGTTGGAATTATTGTGGCAGCGGTAGCGGCGGAGGCAGTCACAATACTAAGAGTTAAATAATTTAATATTTGTAACAATGTATTTGTATCAGTTACTATCTGTTTTGAGTTTATATGAATCAATTTAAATTAATATGGCTATGGGGGGTGGAGCCCAGCACGCAGGGCCCAAAGAGGGGAGGACACCATCAACCCCTCACACAACCCCCAGCAGCACAACCACAGCACAAGGACGAGACCAGCCATGGCCAGTCAAAGGGTATTCCTCCAACCCCCCCGCGCCCCCCTTTTTTTTTTCCTTTCCTTTGTTTGTTTGTTTTTTGTTTGTTTGTTTGTTTTTGTTTTATTTTGTTGTTGAATGTAGACCTAGTCCACTCCGCAGTTGGACCGCTCTCAGACCATTTAGGAGACAATCTGTCCACTGTGGAGTGACCATTTTTAATTTTTCCTATACAAGAGATAGGGGTGGATGCCTTCGAGTCAGCTACCTCACACTGCCCTCGTCAAAGACCGCAGCCATACCACCAGGGGGCCGAGGGTCGGGAGAGGCCAGTGCCGTCCCACCCCAGGCCCCACACTGCCCGGCCCCAGCCCCCTCCCCACAAATTCATTATTACCCAGACTTACAAATGCCTCTGCCGCCACTGCCACCACTTCACGAGCTATGGCAATGGCGGTAATAATGAAAATACTAACGAGAATAAAGATGATAATGATGATAGTAGTACTGGTAACAATAATAACAAAGATTATGACAATAGTAACAATGACAATGACAGTAATACCCCTAACAACAGCAACAGTGATGATAACACCAATGATAATGATAATAAACAGTAATAATGATAACAATAAAAATATTTCTTTCTAATCCAAAAAAAGAAAAGAAAAAAAAGGGGGGGGGGGCTTGGTTGAAGAGATAAAGAGGGGAGGGGAGAGAGAGGGGAAGAAAGAAGTGTAGGTGGGAATGAAGGGGAGCAGGGATCCTGGTTTGTCTGTATGTGGAGGTAGAGAGAAAGAATGAAGTTAATGTGGATGATGTAAATTAAAAAATGTTTGTTATGGGTTGGATGTGGTCTGATATGTGATCCTGTATGTGGCTCTGGTTTTGGTTACTGCTTTGGTTTGAGTTCAGGGTGGACTTTAGATAGTTTGTGAATGGGTTCCATGTTTCCTCAAAGGCTGATGTATTGCTTGTTTTGTAGGCTGTTATTTTTTCTATTGATATGTGTTCTAAGAGTAAATTTGTCCAGTGGGTGATATGGCAGGAGTGTTTGGATTTCCAGTTTTGAAAAATGATTTTCTTGGCGATGGTCAGAGAAATTAGTAATGGGTTATTGTGTTTAGTTGGAATTGTAATGTGTGTCAAGTCCCCCAGCAAACAGAGCGTTGGGGATGCTGGGATTCTGCAGCCCAAGATACACAAGAGTGTTTCTGTGACTTTTATCCAAAATGAGAGAACCGGCTGGCAAGACCAGGTGGCGTGAAGATAATCATCTGTGTGACCCAAGGTGCATTGTGAGCAGATGTCTGTGCTAGTCAACCCCATTTTAAACATTTTCCCCTGAGTGATGTGTATTCTGTGAATGGTTTTATATTGTATGAGTTGTAAATTTGTATTGGTGGTCATGGAAAAGATGTTTTTATTGATTTGTATCCAGAAATCAGGGTTGGGAGGTAAAGCCAAGTCCTTTTCCCACTTGGTGGTTGGGAGTGTTATGGAGGTTTCTGACATAAATTAACCACCTTACAATCCTCTTTTTTTTTTTTTAATAAGGGTATAATTATAACCAACATTGATACAATGTCAAAGATTGAAAATTCCCATATGATTGAAAAATTAATTTGGAATAACTGTCTCATTGTAAGGTAGAAGCAAAAAAAAAAAAAAAAAAACCCTTTATATTACATTTGGGAAAAATTCTCCTACATTCCCCCTTTGATTACCACCCAACCAGTCTCGGAATGTTGTGGAGATATGAAACAAATGCCAAAATTTTTGTCTCATCAAATCCAACAAATCATATGCTGACATCCATGAGCTAACTCCAGCAGGAAGTTAGCAATTTGCCTTTCAATGAAAAAAAGCTCACACACAAATTTCCAGTAGCAATGTTGTAGAGACATGAAACCAATGCCGAGATGTTTGTCTAATCAAACCCTACAAATTATACACTGACACTTGTGAGCTTACTCCAACAGAAAGTTCGCAATTTGCAAATCAAAGCAAAACTTCTACAACTATCTCGTCCAAGGCCATTTGTCATACTGACTTCTAAACAGCACCAAAAGATAGAGCAAACCCTCATCAAAAAAAAGTTGATCACCACAAGTCTCACACGCACAAATTTTTAAGATACAATGTACCGTTATGGATTAATCACAGTTTGATTGAAAAGTGGTTTCTCACAAAACTGAACACAGACACGTGTCTGCTCCATATAAGGAGCCGTGTTATGCTGCGTTTCCACTACATGGAATCAACTTGGCTTGGCTTGATTCGACTCGGGTATCAGGTCCTATTCCTGGAGAGCATTTCCATTACAGGATACTACCGACTTTAGAGTACTTGGACGTCATAGCGATGCGGTGCGTTACTTCTGTGTGTCTGCTCAGAGAGTTACTGATAAACTCACTTGTTGCATGTTGTCTCATCAAGCTCACACTGAATTTTTACATCTGAACCTCCTCGACAAACCATGGTGTAGTTTTACAGGCAGTCATCATGTGGAGTAACCCACCGCTATATTTACTGTAAACTTCCATATCTGTTTTTTGTAAAATGGTGGGTCACAGAGACGACTCTCTGACCAATCAATGGTCTGCAGTGTTTACACGTCACGTTTTAGTATCTGGTCCCCAGTCTTGGAACCTCAGCAGAGGTGATACCAAAAAACTAGTACCGGGTACCAGATTCCAGGTCCTTTCTCGTAATGGAAACGCAAAAAGGCCGAGCTGAGTTGAGTCAAGCCGAGCCAATACCACGTACTGGAAACGCGGCAATAGAAACTCACACACACACACCACAGACACACACACAGGGAACAGAGTGCTGACAGCTGATTGGGTGAAATCCTCTCACTCTAACCAGAGCCCTATAAATAGAGTTACGACACGCTTTGATGTCGCCGCACCGGTGATCATGAAGTTCATGCAAGCCTGAATAGTTCCAAATGAACCAAGCGCTGTCATGTTCTTCTATGGAACAGACAGCAGTGAGTGCATTATTGCATGGTGAATCTCAAAATAAACCACACACAACCGTTGTTGCACTACTGGATGTATTGTTGTGTCAGTTTTGCTTTTGAGTAGTAGGGTTGAAAAGACTGTATTTATTACTTTGAAAACTTGCATTTTTGGGGGAAAGGTTCATGTTAGCTTGGGTAGGCTGCTTATGTGAGTGGTGCTAACTTTACAAGTTCATTCATTCTGCAACTGTACTGTACACATGAGGAGACAGACAATTTACCATTTTAAAGTTTTATTATTATAGGACTGAGGTACAAGCAGAAAACAGTGGTTAGCTGTGTGAACACTATGCGCCTGCCAAGCTCTGTTCTCCTGATAATACACACAATAATGGCATTAACCAGTGGATAGCATAGTGGCTAACTTAACAAATTAGCATTTGCACATACGTTATACTCATCAAAAACTCAACATTAGCAAACTCAAAATTCAATAGAATTCTTATAGGATGAGTCAGATATTACAAACATGAGGTTACAGAAGTTTCACCTCCTTTAACTCATAAATAAATACTGTGAGGAACTTTTATTAGCAGAGTTCAGCTCTTCACCAAATGAGCACATTACCTCAGCTGACAAACTTAAGCAAACACCACCAGGTTCAGCAAAACAACTAAAATTAAAGCTGCAAGCAGCATTGGGCGGGACCTCGCACCGGGCATTCCGCCTCCCCCGTGATCCGCGTCCCCCGCGATCCGCCTCCCGTGACCGTCGACACCTCAGCTCCACTCACACCTCTCCGTCCCCATACCAGTTCCCACCCTTTAGTGTCTGTCCTCCTTACATCTGTACAGAACACCAGTGACACTCTGCTGAAACCACCATCACCTTTAAAATGAGACTTTTATTTTGGAAACCCTACTGTGTGTATGTGCATTTGTTTTGTATGTGAGAGAAAGAATCAGTTTGAAAAATGAATAGAAACTGTATGAATAATTGAGCATAAAAGTGATGATTTCTCACATTTAAGGCTTTTATTTGGGATAAACCCTATTGTGTGAGCATGTGTGTCTGTGAGAAAGAGTACTTTTGAATGAAGAAACATTGTACAAACAGTTGAGCGTTTGGTGATAACAATGAAAAGAAGTTATGTAATAGACATTATGTATTATTCTTAATTGGGGTTTTATTTTGAAAAAATGTATTCCATGTACTTTGTAATGTGTGTAAAATGTCCAATATCCAGAATATAATGCAGTAAAACCTGTTTTAAAATGAATGGAGGGAAAAAAAAAAAAAAAAAAAAAGTTCCCAGTTGCACCTGGGACTTGAACCCAGGGTCCTCTTGTTCCATAGGCAGATACATGAACCACTGCACTACAGAGAGATACTTCCAGGTGTGCACCAGGAAGAGTTTTATAGGGACTTTGTCATTGTGGTAAAGTGAAAGTAAACATAGTCTTCAAAAAAATCGCCATAATTCCATAACCGTAGGTCATATCTGAAAAATTCTTTCAGTTTTGGATTCAGCAGACTTGTGGGAATTGAATGAGGTATAACTTTTTATTCAAAAGTCTGGAATGACTGAGTAGTAATTGCAGAAACGTAGAGTAACTTTCAAAGGCAGATTGCCAACTTCCTGTTGGAGTTAGCTCATGAGTGTCAGTGTATGATTTTTCGGGCTCAATCAGACCAACATTTTGGCATTTGTTTCATGTTTCTGTGACATTCCTACTGGCCGCTAGGGCCGATTTTGTGTGTTTTTTAGTACATAGGTGGTCCATTTTGGCACGCAAGGGGTTAATTTTGATATTGAATGAAAGTGTTCACCAGCCATGACATACATGGCAAATTTGGTGAGTTTTGGAGCATGTTAAGGGGGTCAAATGGAAGTCTAAAGTGGAAAAAGTATGAAAAGAAACAAATTGTTATAAATCAATAACCGTACATCCTATCTCAAAAATTTTTGGATGTGAGAGTTGTGCTGAGTCCCATGAACGTGTAGATATGTCACATGTGGGGAAAAACTCCAAAGTGAAAAATGAGTTCCAAACATCGCAACTTTGCAGGCTTGTAAAAAAAAAACTAAGACAGTTATGGAAAAGGTGTGAAATTGTTTTATTAAGGACATTTCACTGTATCTTTTGGCGCTATTTAGAAGTCAATACGACAAACGGTGTCATCGGAGTTAGTTTTAAAAATTTTATTTTGAAAGGCAAATTGCGAACTTCCTGTTGGAGTTAGGATAGAGGCATCTGTGTATCATTTGTAGTGCTTGATCCAACAAATATTATGGCACTGGTTTCATGTCTCTACAACATTCCTACTGGCCACTAGGCCTGTTTCCGTTTTTTTTTCACATAGGTGGCGCTAGAGAGCCCATTTTGGCACCTACTGGGTTAATTTTTTCATTTTATCAAATTTTTCGCCAGGCCTGACATGTGTGCCAAATTTGGTGAGTTTTCGAGCATGTTTAGGGGGTCAAAATCAAGGTCAAAGTGGTGTGTGAATAATAATAATAATATCATAACGAACGAAAAACAATAGGGCCTTGCTTGCAGGCAAGGCCTCTCACTGTGTGAGAGGGCCTTACCTTTCGGCTCGGTCCCTAATAAAAACGAACGAAAAACAATAGGGCCTTGCTTGCAGGCAAGGCCTCTCACTGTGTGAGAGGGCCTTACCTTTCGGCTCGGTCCCTAATAAAACGAACGAAAAACAATAGGGCCTTGCTTGCAGGCAAGGCCTCTCACTGTGTGAGAGGGCCTTACCTTTCGGCTCGGTCCCCAATAAAACCCACTGATAACAAAATTTGGACTAACATTACCTTATCTTAAAAACTCGACAATATGTGGTTATAGTGGTTAAATCTCAACAGCTTGCCAAGTCAAACTAGCTAACTATAGGGCTACAGCTGAAAATCAAACATAACAATTGTTTAAGATAGAAATTTATACAAATGCTAACACATACCAAAGAAAACTAAATTTACAACGTAAATGTCACCAATACAGGAAATACACTCGATAATTTGGAAGGTGATGACATCTTGTTAACCTAGCCATGGAGTTGCTAGATCAGCTGCAATAGAAATGAATGTGTTCCAACACTGTTAAACTCAGTGTTGGAACCACCAGCCTCTCCACAACCCAGAAGTAGGTCCATATTTTGTCAGCCATTTTTTACAATGGGAGTTTATGCAAGTGTCGCGACTCTGTTATATCAAAGGCTCTGTCTCGAGTGGAGAGGCTTGGGTTTTATGTTAGAAAATTTAGAAACATCTCTTCATATCACATTTTTGGGAGTTAAGCAACAATTTATGCATCAAAACGTTGGAAAAACTCTTTTCTTAAAACACTATTCACATTTTAATCTTAAAACACTTCATTTTCAATCGACGACCCTCCAAATGCAAAGAGAGATGATTTTTTTTCACAGCCACTCAAACGTCACATTTCTCTCACTAACATGTTTGACTAACTCCATGTTCGCACAATTAATGCTTATTCAGTTCAGACTTTTTTCAACATATAACATATTTACAACTTATACACCGATATGTTCACAAGACTCTCCACAAGCCTCATGTGAAAGAATTTTTCATATAGGATGAACGATTATGGAGTTATCACAGTTTTTTTTTGAGAGGTGGTTTCTCATTGAATTAGAGACAACCATGTCTCCTCCATAAGGAGCCATGTTACATAATCACAGTCACAGATGGGGAATAGAATACTGACAGCTGATTGGCCGATTGTGGGTATGGGACATTTTATACACCGAATATACACAGTAGAGTTATTCAAAATAAAAGCCTTATTAAAAATGCTTAATAAGGAGTATTAATAACTTTTCTTCTTTTTATGACAAAACACTCAACTGCTTGTACAATTTTAATTCATTAAATATGATGCTTTCTCACAGACACACACAGACACAGTAGGGTTTTTCAAAATAAAATCCTCATTAAAAGGTGATGGTGGTTTCAGCAGAGGGGTGCTGGTGTTCTGTAGGGATAATAGGAAGATAGAAAGGGTGGGGGCTGGAGCCAGGACAGAGAGGTCTGAGTAGAGCTGAGGAGTTGACGGTGTCGAGGGGTGGAATGAATGGCGTAAGGTCCCGCCCAATGTTGCTTACAACTTTAATTTCTTTTTGAATCTTGCAAGGAACATCTTATTTCCATCATTCTCATCTTTCTTAATGTTTCCCTTTCATATTAGATGACTAAAATACATTCACATAAAATGATCAAAAGATTATAACAAGGATTAACATATATAACATAAACATAACACGTTCGTAATAATGACATTTTGTCTCACACCCCAATCACATTTCCTCAGTCCGCTCTTCTCTCTCCCCTTGTGTCTGTGTACTTTTTAGTCCACTTGTTGCATTGATCCCTCCTCCTCCGATGAGGCAGAGAAGGCTGAGGATGCTGACGACAATCTCCTATGGCTTGTTTGTATATGCACATGATTAACTGGATTTTGGACCATCGAAATGTTAGACACAGATTTTAGTATGACAGCACACAAAATCAGAAAACAACAATCAAGCACAAAAATAACTGCAAAGATTTAAGCTGCAAGCAGCATTGGTCAGGACCTTGCACTCTGGCCTGGTTCTGGCTCCTGTTACCATCAAAATCTCAGCTCCACTCACACCTCTCTATCATGGCTCCAGCCCCTGCCTGCTTTCACCTCCCATCCATGTTTTTTGGCAGTTATATACAAAATCTTTTTCTCGCCCACCTGGGTGGTGCCTCCTTCAGGCTTGGGTCCTATACCAATGGCCTGGGAGCCTGAATGTTCTGCACAGGATCTTATCCCATGTTTCCACTACATGGAACCAGCTCGACTCGGCTTGGCTCGACTCTGTATTCCTGGAGACCGTTTCCATTACAAGATACTACTGACTTTACAGTTCCTGTATGTCATAGCGATGTGGCGCATTATTTCCACGTCGTCTGCTCAGAGAGTTACTGATAAACTCACTCGTTGCGTGTTGTCTCGTCTGAATTTTTACGTAGGCCACCAAAGACTGAATCTCCTTGGTGTAGTTTTGGGTTGTTATCATGTGGATTAATGTACCGCTATATTTACTGTCCACTTCCGCATCTGTTTTTTGTAAAACAGCGGGTCACAGAGAAAACTGTCTGACCAATCAGTGGTCTGCAGTGTTTACATGTCACAGTTTAGTATCTGGTCCCCAGTCCTGGAACCTTGGCGGAGGTGATACCAAAAAAGTAGTACCAGGTACCAGATTCCAGGTCCTTTTTCATAATGGAAACGCAAAAAGGCCGAGCCGAGTCGAGTCAAGTCGAGCCAATACCACGTAGTGGAAACGGGGCAATAGGTGTTCCTAGGACTGCGCTCTTTTGGACAGAGATCTCTGATGTTGTTCCTGGTACTGTATCTGCTGGAGCCATCCACTCAGCTGGGGGGGGGGTCACTGGCCCTAGTGCCCCGATCACTGTTGCCTTCACACTCCACATTTTCTCAATCTCCTTTGTCAGCCCTTGGTATTTCTTGAGCTTCTTTTGTTCTTTCTTTCTGATGTTGCTATCACTTTGGATTGCTACAGCTATCACAACCACTGTCTTTTGGTGGTTATCAACCACCACTACATCGGGCTGATAGGCCATCACCATCTTGTCAGTCTGGATCTGGAAGTCCCACAGGATCCTGGCCTGTTTGTTCTTGATCGCCTTTGGGGGTGTCTCCCATCTTGGCCCAGGGACCTCCAGTCCATACTCGGTACAGATGTTCTTGTATACTATGCCTGCTAGCTGGTTATGCCACTATGTGTATGCCTTGCCCGCCAGCATCTTGCACTCTGCTGTGATGTGCTGGACTGTGTCAGGGGCTTCTCTACACATCCTAAAAACTTTGTCTGATGTGGTAGACCCTAGCTTCTATTGCTCTGGTGTTTGGGGCCTGTTCTTGTGAGGCCATTACTAGTGCCTCTGTTCTGTCTTTCAGTTCAACCTTTTCCAGCCACTGGCATGTCTTCTCAATAATTTGTCAGTGGTACATGCCCTGCAAGGGCTTGTCCTTCCATAATAGCCTTTCGGACTCTTCCTCTTTACTGGGATTTTGTTGCCTGAGGCATTCACTCAGCAGTTGGTCACTGGGGGCCATCTTCTTGATATATTCCTGGAGGTTTGCTGTTTCCTCCTGGACAGTAGCTCTAACACTTACTAGTCCTCAGTCCCCCTCCTCTCGCTTTGTGTACAGCCTCAGGATGCTTAGGATGAAACCTTCCATGTATGGTAAGGAGCTTTCTTGTCTTGATATCAGTGGCTTGTATCTCTTATGCCAGCGGGGTATCTGATTACTGGCAGGGCATAGGTGTTAATGGCCAGCATAGGTGTTAATGGCCAGGGGCCTCATGTACAAAGGGTACGTATGCCCAAAAACATGGTGTACGAACTTTTCCATGCTCATGTTCAGATGTACAAAGAGTGAAATGACCATGGAAATGTGCAGTATTTCATGCCAACTTCATGGCTGGCATACGCTCTAGTGCTTTTGAACCTTTGGCGACACTTAGAGGTGATACTGGGAAACTATTGATAATGTGAAAAAGGTAATTCCTCTGAGTGATGTGCACATCAGAGATACACAGATGAACAATTAACATACTTGCATGCCATCTTACTGCCAGAGAACCACATCCCCCCACCAGAATCAGACCAACCCTGGACCCATCAATACCAATCCTGCCCAGATGGCCATTCAGCCCAGCAACAACCCTATAAAGAGACAAGGACACAAAATTCACTGGTGTATAAATGCATTTAATGTACTATTAATGTCTGTGAGGACATAAGTCGGTCCAGGCACTCTTTGATACTATCGATTACCCTCAAAATGTCCTCTCGTGACTCGGGTGAGGACATATAAGGACACAGCTGGTCAGACAACATCAGCAGCTGTAGGGGTGGACCGGAGGATTGGCTAATGCTGGGAGACTGGAGGAAGCCCCCGCAAGTCTGTGACATGAGGCTGGGATGAGACAGTCTAAAATGCTTTATGTAAAAAAGATTCATGAAGCTTAATGTCTGAAAACTGTGATCAATCATCACCAATCTCATCGTTTTGATTTTCGGAGTGGTGAAAGTGGACATGATTACAGATGTCCATGCATAATTTGGTGATGACTGATCACTATTTTCAGACATTTAGCTACGTTAATCTTTTTTCCATAAAGTGTTTTAGACTGTCCTGCTGGGACTGCATCTCACCGTCTTCTTCTTCGTCATTGTCTGTTGGAAAATAATAAATTGAGTGATTAAACATGAGTCAAAATCTTTGATTTCCTCTTTGATATCCTGGCATGATCACGCATGAACCTTTATCTTGTTTGGCTGTGATCAGACAATTGTATGACCCATAAAATGAACAAATTGTTTGAGTTACACAAATAGAAAATATATATTTACCTTGGGGGTGATCTGAGTAATCCCTGTGAAAGCAGTGTCACTCACAATTGCGGCAACTCTCTGCTCAAAAGTTTGTCCTCTTCTCTCCTTCCGCCTGTTTTGGTGGCAGGCTATAGGCTGGTTATAGGGCAGTAGTTGGATGGTGTTTTTCCTTTCTGGGGGTCCGTCATTATGAGGACTGTCCGGTCCTGGGTTAGCCACTCTGGGTGGTTTCCTGACATTGGCAGCTGGTTCATCTGTGTTGCTAGGTATTCATGGAGGGCAGTCAGCTTCTTAAGCCAGTCGGTGTGAATCATGTCAGGCTCCAGTACTGTCCAGTTCTTCATTTTGGACACTCTTGTTTGGATGTCTGCTAGGGCGATGACTACTGCGTATATATATATATATATATATATATATATATATATATATATATATATATATATATATATATATATATATATATATATATATATATTAGTTAAATCCTCGGTACTACCGTGGTTCAGCTCTCCGTTTAAATAGGGTCCTGATCTCAAGTGACTAGGCTGGAGTATTACCCTCACGCGCTAATCCCGTTGAGATTACTACTCAGTTGAACAAATTTTGGAACACTCGCCTGTCTTCTAACTACCTTTAATTCCAACCTCTGCCCCGCTAACTCTGGTACCAGAACTGCCAGGAGAAACCCACTCTGTGGTCAGTAATAATACCACTCCAGTTGGTTTTGGTAGCTGTTCCACATGGATTTAGTGCACTTGTTACATGACAGGTAATAATTTAAAAGCCAGGAATAATAGGCTTTCAGGACATAAAAATGGTAGGTGGATAAAGGCTAAGACACCTTCAGGACCTTTGATGTTATGCACACAATAAACCTAATGTTTTGTATTCACCAACATAATATACCACATTTGGAATAATACAAGGAGAATTTGGTATTTACTTTTTATGAATTTATTGTAGGCAATTTTAGCAAAGCAAAACATATACATAAATCATCAATCAATTAATCACTAATAAAATCATTAAACCGAACTTCTAAAACCATAAATCAATATCCTGATTATTATTAAACCTAAACTGTCCGCAATTTTCCTTACTTCAACGAAATCCCTGTTGTAATCTCTCAACCCACAGTTCAGCCTTGTGAAAATGTCCCTAATTGTTGCCTTGCTTGATGTCCTCAAGGAGAAAAAAAAAACATACAAGTAAAATGGTGTTGAAAGTCTCTTTTCTTCAATCAAAAATTGAAAGAAAGTCAAAATTGGAAAAGTTCTCAAATAAAAATAATTATTTCTCTAACTTCTGCAAAAAGGAAAAATCACGAATTGGTGAAAAGATCAAAATTGGAAAGTGTTGTCAATCCGGTCTAATTGGAAGAGTAAAAACTATAAAAAATAGAATCCAAAAATCAATCTAAATTAACGAGTCATGTAGGATAAATTCGGATAAATCGGAAAATAGGATCTT
>NC_043964.1:41942502-42030002 GCF_902148855.1 Sphaeramia orbicularis | reverse complement strand
TATAAATTTAACTTACATTTACCTCACAAAGTCTCCGATCTTGAAGTTGCGTATGACTTTCGTCACAAATCTGTAAGTCTTTCTGTGATTACGCACCTGAATCTCTTCCCTCACCGTAGGTCACTCGGGCTATTTTGGAAATTTGTGGCAACATGCAACAACTAACATGTCGACTAAGCGAAAGCAGGTGCATGGAACGCCGCTTCCCACAGTGTACGTCACGACAAATTTCTGAAAATGTCCAAGTGACCAACTGGCTCGGTTTGTAAACACATACAGTGTGTATAGTGAGTACACTTCGAAATTGTTCACTGTGAGGGATGAAATTCAGGTGTGTAATCACGGAAAGACTTACAAATTTGTGATACTTAGGCTATGACCCGGGTGTTACAGATTTAATGGAAAAAAAAAAGTGACGACAGTCATACGCAGCTTTAAATAATAATTCTTTATAAATTGATCACTATTATTTATTCATTTACAGGACTTGGTGAAGATTTCAGACGAAATGAACAACAAAAAGCAGCATCAAACAGAAACTGAAACACTGCTCATCAGACTTCACCTTCAAGACAATTATGAACAGAAATTAACGCCAGACGAGTTTCTTAAAATAAGTTCACTTTTAAAACAAGACAATAACACATCTGAGAAGGATCTGGGTCGTACTTTTCTTCAGAAGTTGATGATGTTAGACTACAGAGCCAGATATATTCCTGTTAGCGAGGACAGTGCTGAGGTGAGCCAGACTATTTCTGAATTTGACAATGGTGAAAATGAAGACAGTGACATAGATGTGTTTTGCAACACCAGAGACGGCATTGATCAGTCAAAACAGAATCATATACATCCATTAGATGTTCAGATGGCAGTATTTCACTGTTCAGACAGTTTTCTGAAGCAGAACATGATCACAAAACTATCACAGTGTCAGTATGCCTTACCTTTACTTGTTCCTGATCCAGTCACTGGGGACATTGAGTGTCCTCTGTGGACGTTCAGACAAATTAAAAAAACATGGAAGAAAACCGAAACCAAAGACAACTCAGAGTTTGTCACCATGAACTCTATGCCAATCTGTAAAGCTGAGACACCCATGGTGTCATTTTTCCGCCTGGGTTCACTGTCAGTGTCTAAATCTCAGCTGATGAACACTTTGATCAACGACCGTCACAACACCTTCTTCCACAGAGACTGTCCAGGCAGCACCAAATCTCGCCATCTGTTTGATGGTGTAGCAGAGATCGCCTGGTACTGCCCTGCTGGAAAACCCAACGATGCCTTCAATGACTGTGTTGCGTTCTGTAATCTTCATGGTGATGCTCTGATGAATGAAACACAGCGAATCATCTTGATGCAAAAATGTTCAGTCAATGTTGTTCTTGTACCAACACTAGATAAAACACATGAGAGTTTTGCAGTGATTGCAGGACTTTTGAAATTTCCAAAACCTCTAATTTGTCTCATTGATGATAGTTGTGATGCAGTACAAAAACTAAAAGGAAACTACAAAATGGGCCTGAAAGATAGAAGCCTGCCTGATATTTGTGAAGAGCTAAAAAGACTCATTAGAAATATTTTGTCTGGTCCACATGAATCATTTCAGCTTAAAACCATGGCCAAAGTCTCTGGAATCCGAGTGGATGAAGATGATGAGTTCTGCAAAAAGGGGAAGTCTGCTGCCAAGAAAATACTGAACCTGGTTCAGGGGAAGGATGTTTCAAAGATCAAAGATGAATTTCTTCCATGTCAAGGCAAACTGTGGCATGACTGGTGCAAAATAAACAAAGGCCTGTATCACCTTAAAGGAGATCACCTTGAGGAGGAGGAATGTAAAAAGAAGAGAGAACTGGAGAAAATACGAGAAAATCAATGCACTGTTTCCTGTAGTGAAGTGATGAAGTCGTTCACTGAAAGCCTCTCATCTTTACCTCCAACAGAGAGAGAGTATTTCCTGAAATGGACTCAGATCTTAGTCGATGCGCTCTCCACAGATGATCTTCTTTCAATTCTCCAAAAATATCATGAAAAGTGGTGTGAAGTTTTATCATTGAAGAAGAAACATGACAAATCTGATCAGTTAAAAACCAAACAAACGGAACTTGAACAAATATCATCAAAACTCCAGTCAGCAACATTTGGTTTGGAACACATCTTCAGAGAAATGGGACAGATCTATGAAGCCCATGAATGTCTGCACAAACCAACACTGAATAAACCGACTGACTGGTCTAAATACCCGGAGCTGGCTGCTGATCTGATGATATCAGGGTACCCAATGGAGCTGATGGATGGAGATGCAGGTCATGTGCCTTTAACATGGATCTCAAGTCTTTTAGATGAGGTCATCAAGAAACTTGGAGACCAGAGGATTTTTGTTTTGTCAGTTTTGGGCGTACAGAGCAGTGGAAAGTCTACGATGCTGAATGCCATGTTTGGACTCCAGTTTGCTGTGAGTGCAGGCAGATGCACCAGGGGTGCCTTCATGCAGCTGGTCCAAGTATCAGATGAGAAGAAGACAGACTTTCAGTTTGACTATGTTCTTGTGGTGGACACTGAGGGACTGCGTGCTCTTGAGCTGGAGGGTAACTCCACCCTTCACCATGACAATGAACTGGCAACTTTTGTTGTTGGTTTTGGAAACATGACTTTGATTAACATCTCTGGAGAAAATCCAGCTGAGATGCAGGATGTTCTGCAGATTGTTGTTCAGGCTTTCATGAGGATGAAGAAAGTTAACCTTTCTCCAAGTTGTGTGTTTGTTCATCAGAATGTCACAGATGTTGCAGCTGTAGAGAAAAACATGGATGGAAAGAGACGCCTGCAAGAAAAGCTTGATGAAATGGCCCGACTAGGTGCTGAAGAAGAGGTTTGTCAAGCTCAGAACTTCAGTGATGTGATTGCTTTTGATGTACAAATAGATGTGAAATACTTGGCTCAGCTGTGGGAGGGAAGTCCACCTATGGCTCCTCCAAATCCAGGGTACAGTGAGAGCATCCAAGATCTGAAGAGCCTAATCCTCTCCAAAGCTTCACAGTCTGTTGGAGTGACTCTCTCTGAGTTCAAAACCAAAGTTCAGGACCTCTGGAATGCTCTGATGAATGAAAACTTTGTTTTCAGCTTCAAAAACACACTTGAAATTGCGGTTTACAGAAAACTTGAGGTCCAGTATGGGAACTGGATCTGGGAACTGAAGCATGAAATGTTGACCATTGAAAACCAGTTACACAACAGAATAGAAAATGGAAACCATGACCAGATTGAACTCAGTTATCTTTACAAAGAAATGAGCAAGAAATATGAAGAAGTTAAAACTGCAATGACATTTTATTTTGAGGATGATAAAGATAAAGAAATACTGGCTCAGTGGCGAGCACAGTTTGAAATCAAAATCAGAGAATTTCATGATGAACAGGTGAGAAGACTCAAAAGAAAACTGGATGAGGTTATTCAACAGAAGATAGCATGTAAAAAGCTTGATGAGAAGAAGACAAAGTTTGAGAATGAACTGCTGCAAAAGAGCAAAGAGCTCGCTCTTAAGTTAAAAGTCAAAGTAAATGATAAAAAGGAACTTAAACATCAGTTCAACTGTGTTTGGAAAGACTGGGTTAGTGAATTAACCAAAGATATGAAACCTATTGAGAACATTAAGTTGGAAGAGGATCAGTTCAAGATCCTTCATGAGTTGGGCATCGAAGAGAAACATATTGATGAATCTAGAGCCAGTAAGAGCTACGAACAAATATCAGAGCTTGGAGATTATAGTGGTTATGTATCTTTCAACAGGCGTCAAGATCACAGACACCGGCAGAATCAGGAAAATGAAGGAGAAAAAAAGGTCTTGAAAAAAATTCAGGAAATGGTTGAAAATGCGGCTCACACTGTTATAAAAACAATAACAAACGACCACAAGAAATCTCTCCAACATGAAGACCAAACCCTGATCAGAAACTTCATTGATGATGTCAAAATGGTTTGCCTTGATTTGATTAAGAGTAAACCTGTTGCAACAAGAGGATACAGTCCTACGTTCTTGCAAGAAGTTGCCAAAACTGTACAAGATAAAGTGACAGAGTTTGACTCACAGTGGAGATATGCTCTGAAGAAGGAGTTTACTGTTGATCTCCTGTTGTATGTGTTTGACAGAGTAAAACCTTGTCTTTTAGAGTCTCACAAGAAGTTCACGATGAATAATGATGCACGCACATATTTAGAAAGTAAGAAAGGTGAATATTACAGTGTGTTCAGGAGCTTCTGCAAAGAAAACTCATCTGCTGTTGTACTTGGAGAACTGATCTGTGAAAAACTGAAGGGTTCCATTGTTGAAGCCGTCTGCACTAAGACTGCCATCGATCTTGCTGGAGAGATGAGGTGTAGTTTCCCAGCATTCAGTGAGAACAGGCTGAACTTGGAGAAACATGTGTTGAAGTCACTGGCAGAGAAAGAGATCTTTAAAGATTACATCACCTACATCTACCAACCAAGGACACATGTTGAGAGTTTCATTAAAAATGAAGTGAACAAGTACATCTACATCGACCACAGAGAAAAAGCACAGAATATACTCAAGAAAAATCTTGATGATATCAAGAATCAGATAAGTCGAGCTTTATTTGATGCTACCGAAGAGGTGAAAACACAGCAAGGAGACCTGGAAATGTGGCTGCAGAAATTTTCCAGTTCACTAACAGATGTGTTAGCATTTTCTTCCATTTATTTGAAAAACTTTACTGATGTGAAAGATTTTGACTTTATGAAAAAAGGAATTGAGGAAAGACTTTTACCTGTCTTTGAAGACATAAAAAAACTCTCATTGGATAAAATGAAGGAATTCAGGGAGCAGCCTGATCAAATCCTCATTGAGCAGCTTTGTGACTGCTGCTGGGAGACGTGTCCTTTCTGTACAGCTGTTTGTACAAACACTGTAAAAGATCACAGTCCTAACAAACACAGTGTCCCTTTTCATAGTCCCTCTGGGATTAATGGATGGCACTTCAAAGGCACAGTGGAACTTTGTGTTAATTTCTGCACAACTAACGTTGCCAGTGATTGTAAATTTTATCCCCGTCATGACTCAGAGGAATTAATTCCTTTTAAAATGTATCAAACTGCTGGGGGGAAATATGAAACCTGGCTGATCACAGCAGATGGATCCAATCTGACATACTGGAAATGGTTTTTATGTCGATTTCAGGAAGAACTTGAAGAACATTACCAGAAAAAATTTCAGGGCAGAGGAAAAATTCCCAGTGACTGGAGAAAATACACAAAAGCAGCAGCTATCGAAAGTCTGGATGAAATGAACAAATAAAGAAAGAAAGAAAGAAAGAAAGACAGACAGAAAGAAAGACAGAGAGAAAGACAGAAAGAAAGAAAGAAAGAAAGAAAGAATTTAATTTTTGTACCAGAGAAAAAAGAATTCCTGATCTATAGACATACCACGATGTCCATCCGTCCAACATTTTTGCCCCAAATTATTGAAAATTATTGTAATTAATTTACCATGAGAAAAGCTGAAAATTGATTAGAAATGTAAATATAGGAGAACAAAAGGCCTGTTTTTTCAAACAAGGTAAGATCATCTTTTCTGTATTCACATTATTGATAGTTCTTCAGATTGGACCACTGACTAGTTTATCATGGATTCATTATTCAACCATGATTCCGACTCAAACAATACAATGATGTAAATATCTCTGTTTGATGTGTTTATTTTGAATATATGGATAAATGTTGGCATTATTTTCAACCACTTTGATGATTATTGGAATTATGTTGTGGTTTCTTTGATTTATCCTATTTACCATTTGCAAATATTGAAATACACAAAACAAATGTTGACTCAGTAGAGACTTGGAAATAGTTATGCTTATGTAAAAGGTGCTGTAAAGACACTTGGGTAAAAAAAAAAAAAAAAAAAACAGGCACCCCTACAATTTTTATTTTATTCTTTAACTATTTAAATTTTTCTGCAATTCATCTGTAATGCATCTGGTTCCATTATAACTCATTTGAGTTGAGTACAGTTCCTTATGCTGACCAATCGACAGGACATGTCACACAATGGTAGAGTAGGCTTATGCACTGGAGGAAGAACAATAGAAATCCTCTGTGACATAACAGCACAACACATGTGTTCGGTCTATTCTTCGATCACAGGTTGGTAAACGCAAATAATTGAAGAGTACAATATAAACTGTAAGAGATGTCCGAGATTATTTTGTAAGAAATATGAGACCTAAAACAGATTTTGTAAAGATATTTGTGTTAAATTTGAGGTCATGTTGTATTAGCTAACCTGCTAATGCTAACAGTCAAAATTATGGAGAGTGCAGCTGGGGTGGTGCTCACCCTGATGTCAGGAACTATTTGTTTACTTTATCTGAAGACATTTGTGAAACGTTTTTCATGCAATATGGCATTTACTGGTTTTATTTGTCAACAAATGTGCTTATTTTGGGTTTATAACCAAATACCAGAAATGCTATTGTAAAACTGTATTAGATACAGGGTGGTCATGTTAATACCATTGTTAAGAACAATGCTTCCTACTGGACATTTATGATAGTGCCTAAAATGAATAGTTTAAATATTAATTCATGATTTATTGTTAAAAATATACACATTTCAACAAATATATATATATATATATATATATATATATATATATATATATATATATATATATATATATATATATATATATATAAATATTTCAAAGAGATTTAAAAACTAATTCATTTGATGTTAAAGGTAATTTGTTCAGAAGGTTTAAAGTGTACAGTAATGTTACACTGAAAATTGTGGTAAATGAACATGATTGTATTTTGTTTGACAGTGATGTGATCAGGCAGTAAGAGAGAAACTATGGACACTGGTAGTTAACAGTAGTCAATGTGTGGTCTTTTGAATGATTTGTGAAGAACAATAAAAATCCTCTGTAATGTAACAGGACAAAACATGTGCTTTGTCTATTCTTTTATCACAGTCTTCTATCACAGGTGTGCTGACTTCATACTTATATGTTGCCTCCTCCTGGACCACTACCCAGGGGAGCAACTACTCTATTGTTTATTCAAAGGCAAAGTATGTGACATTTTCCCAAATAAGTAGTGCAGAAATGCAGAGACATGACAAGAATGAGGCAGAAACCATCTCATCTTCCGACTGAACCGTCCCCCTCAGATGAAAACCCCCAGTCATCCTCATCATCCCCTGGTGCTTCAGGTGAATGAGGGGGGTCAGAACTCACCATTGTTGCCTGTAGTGGCCAGCCGGGCATTGTTGGACGGGTGTTCAGGATGCTGGTGGTGAAAATCCCGGATGAGCTGAGCATCCAAGATCTGTTGAGCTGGAACCCATGATCTCTCCTCTGGACCATATCCTTCCCAGTCAATGAGGTACTGAAGACCCCTCCCTTCAGTCCAGCTCCAGTTTCAGTGTCCACCATTACAACTAAATAAATCTAAGTGTAGCGCCAGGGGATGTATGGCAGTACTTTATAATCATCAAGAAACGATCGACAACGCCACCTGGGGAGAAGGCACCGGGACTTGTATCAGTTTAACACTTATACACAAGAAGGCTGCGTATGTTTGGACAGATAAAGCAGAGGATGTGATCAGTTACAAAAAATTAACTTTATTTTATCACAGCACTTTAAAAGATAGGCCTATTAATTTTGTCAGAATTAAAATTCAATAATTAAAACATTACATCCAGAGAACAACATTAAGCAAAACAACAAAAGACATGACGTTAAGCAAAGCAACAAACCACAAACAAAAATGTAAAGAAAATAAAATCACAGCAAAGATGCACAGCAGAAATCAAGCACAGCAAAATTAAGCACAGCAAAATACAATAGAATAAGCAAATAAAGAAACATGCAAAGACACCAACAACAAAATCATGCAAAGTAAATCAAGCAACAAAATAACACACTCATGCAAACTTCACTCACCCAAATGTAGAATAAATCAAACTAGAAGAAACCAAAAACAACAAGAAAAGCACTCGGAGAGCGCAGACCTCCACCAAGACAAATCTGCCCCCCCATCACCACCAAAATTTAATCATTTCTTCCTTGTGCCAGTATGAACATTTCCTGAAAATCTGTCCACAACTTTTTGAGTTATCTTGCTAACAAACAAACAAACACGCAAACAAACACATAAACACACAAAGCAAAGTGATCCCAATACCTCCTGGCCGAGGTAATAAATAATTCTCGGAGGTCCGCTTTAACACACATGTAAAAACTATGAAGGCTGATGTTGAAGGGCTGATTTGTGTTGGAATTGTTATGGAAAAAATATTACTCTACTAATTCGTCTTCAATAAAGAAGGATAAGTTCAAACGTTCAGTGTCAAAGAAATCACTTTATTTGGAGCTCCATAGAAAGAGATATCACTCAGACAAAAGACTGAGACGGTCTGACCCCAAAAATACAAATCACACTGTAGTCTTCTGTCTCCCATGACAAAATTATGATGTGTGGAAAGTGTTTTGGTTAGTGTCAGGAACTTAGAGATAAGACCCCTGTGAGAAATGTTGGTTTGGCCTTCTACTCTGGACAAAACACAAAAGAGGTCAAAACTGCTCTATAATACACAGTGACATGAATATATCTGAAATAGAGTTAGAAGCCTATATGATATATGAAATATATGAAAATATATGGATATAAGTAATTTTGCCATTACAGAATAATTAAAACTTCTGCATTTGTGTTGGAAAAATTAAAACTTCTGCATTGGCATACGGTCAGATATGAAGACTGGTCAGGGATTCCGTTTAATGCTTTATTTTCTCTTTAGCCAGATTATTTACAGATGGAATAGTTCAAGTGATGACATGGACAGGATGATTTGGATGAGATGATTTTAAATCTTCAACAAAGGGAAACAATAACTGTATTACTAAAACAATTCCAAACATATTCAAGGATATTCAACTAACAATAACACAAAATATAACTCACTCAGGTATGCATCTATCCAGTCAATGCATTCAAGTCTTTGTTCTTCAGGCCGCATGCTCCCAGTCAAACAAAGGAAAAAGAGGATGGTCAGGGCCTGATCCTTCCTCTTAAATGGTTGGGTGGGGCCTGATAGGTGAGGCGAGGTCCTGCCCCTCCCCAACCAGGAAGTGGAGTTTTTAACAACACGTTTGCTGGTTAGAGCGCTGCGGCATGCGTGCACCAGATGCACAGTTGAAAGGACGGGGGTCCAAAAGGTGACACTCGGCGTAGAAACCCGTTGAAACACAGGTGGACAAAACAACGGCACCTTTGAGGAAGGCAGAGGCAGCAGCCACAAACCGGGTCAAGCGCTGTAGGTCCTGGATCTACATGAAGACAGGAGTTTTAGTGACTGGCTATACCAGTAAACTATACTGGTTCAGGTGTGAGCTTCTTACCTGTCGGTGAAAGCATGTGCACGTGTGGGCAGCAGAAGGAGGAGGGGCGCCGCAGGAAAATCAGAGCCTGGTCCCAGCAACAGCCTAGGATCTAATATGTAATTTGGGGTCAGCGCGGGCACGAAGCCCAAATCAACATGACATCGAGGAGACTTACCGGAGAAAGAGCTCTGGCAACCAAAGCCGGCCACAAGCACTGGTTGAAGAACGATGAGGAAGGGGTGGGTGACAGCCGCAGGTAGACCCACAAGTAGTGATGGGTCCGGCAACACCGATGCGTCAGCGCATGCGTCTAGCTCATAGGGCAAAACCCCGTGTCGGTGCGCGTATCGCTTCAAGAAAGTCACGTGACCGATACAGGACCTGTTTTGGAACTGACACTGACGCGCCAAACTGTGTTCATAAGGAAGCGCATCTGTCAACGGGATGCATCTGCCAAAAGAATCTCTGATCTTTGCGGTTCATCATCAAATTCGTCAAGAATTATGGAGCAGCCTCAAGCCAAAAGAAAGGTTTTTGCCGTGTGGGACCATTTTGATCTCATATCAGAAAATAAGGGATTTGTTTGAATTTCCTTGTTTCATCCTGTTCCTCTCAGAGTTTCCACTTGATCTGTCTGAATTCAAATTCATTTCAAAGTGACTCTTAATTTACTATTCATATTATTTTCTGTAGGTTAAATGTCGCATTTTGGACAGAACTTTCCTATTTAAACAAAAGCACCTCCTCAGTGCTGAGGCATTCTAGGGCCAGGCATGACAATGAAGTCCAGATCCACCAGGACAAACTCAGCTGTACAGCCATTCTACAACTGACTCACAGTTGCTTTATTGATAATTAATTCCTATTAATTTATTCTTTACTTCATTTTTAACCATCAAGCTCAAAACGTTGGAAAAACTTTTTTTTTTTTTTAATTTGTAAAAAAAATAAATAAAAAAAAATCCCAGTCCACAAGCATCCTCATTCACAACACATTCACTTAGATTTTCACATTATGATCCATGTTCACATTATTTATTGACTGTATCTAAAAATATCAAAGATATTTTAAATTTAAATGAAGATATGAAATAATGCAATATAAAATACGATGACTTAAATTATATTATTGTATATACTAGGTCATCAAATCAGTGTCAGTTGAGTCTGTCAACTAGGTTGCCTGTAGGGATTTTGAAGGTCCAGCAGTTGTCAGTATTCAGTGACACAGTATCAACACAGTATCAATACAGTTTGGCAATGTGTCGAAATGCTTCATGACGCCTCATCTACCCATCACTACCCACAAGCAGCTCTGGCTGGGTAATAAGGTAAGCAGAGGAGGGAGCAATAAAGCCCCAACCACATGCTGATCTGTAACACGCTGCTCCCACGAAACCCACCTGAGACTGAATGATGATATGTGGACTACCCACTATGCCTTATAGGCTCTGTCGGTGCCACCCACGAATCACCTGTCAGGTGCACACTGACATGCCACACAAGAAATCCCTTTCTTTAGGAAAAAGCACAGATCTTATGGTTGGTGTGGTGTTGTCATAGTGACATAAGTCTGCCGTAAATCAGTCCAGTGTTCTCTGACCTGACCAGGGAAGCTGGAAATAGCATTTGGAAATAACTTATGGTGCTGAAATTGTCATTTTAAATTGCAGAATACAATCAGGCAAATGTGTGTGTGTGTGTGTGTGTATATATATATATATATATATATATATATATATATATATATATATATATATATATTTAAATTTTCCAAGGTAATGCAGAAAGTCTGTTCAGCACCTTTAACTATGTTAAATAAATATTCTAATTGGCTGTTATTTTGACATTGTTCACTTTTTTAGTCTTGAATAAGAAAATGAAAATGCAGACTGGATGACTGATTACTCATTTTATTTATGAGTCAAATAAGGCAGCCACATTCTTAAAATGAAAAAGCATTTTTGCTGATGCATTTGAATTTTCGAATTCTAGATTTCAAATTGAATTTTGGTAACTATTTACTGGGGCATGTTTTGAAAATTAAATCTCACATGTGTTTTTCTTTTTAATTAAATAAAAGAATGAGCGGTCTTGAATAAGAAAATGAAAATGCAGATTGGATAATTTATTAATAATTTTATTTATGAGTCAAATAATGCAGCCATATTCCTAAAATGAAAAAGCATTTCTTCAAATGCATTTTAATTTGGATTATGGTAACTAATCGCTTCCATACAGTCAAACACTTACTAAATGCTTCTGTGCTAGCCATAGGGCTAACTCTTTGACGTGGGTAATCTGTTTTATTTGGAGTATTGTTTCAATCCCAAACTAAGGGCATTGTAAGGTGAGACTGAAATGGTTCTGTATGGAGTTTAATGTTCATGCTGGGGCCTGGATTCTAAAAGTAGAATACTGTGAATGCAGAAGGCTGAAGAAGCTATCACTGAACTGTTAATGCAGAATGATGAAGGAATTCAGGAAGCAGCCTGATCAAATCCTCATTGAGCAGCTTTGTGACTGCTGCTGGGAGACGTGTCCTTTCTGTGCAGCTGTTTGTACAAACACTGTAAAAGATCACTGTCCTGACAAACACAGTGTCCCTTTTCATCGTCCATCTGGGATTAATGGATGGCAATTCAAAGTCACAGAGGAACTGAGTGTTGATTTCTGCACAACTAAAGTTGTCAGTGATTATTTATTCCGTCCCCAACCTGGCTCAGAGAAATTCATTCCTTATAAAATGTATCAAACCGCAGGAAGAGAATATGAAACCTGGCTGATCACAGCAGATGGATCTAATCTGACATACTGGAAATGGTTTTTATGTCGATTTCAGAAAAAACTGGAAGACTGTCATCACTTAAAATTTGAGGGCAGTGGAGAAATCCCCAGTGACTGGAGAGAATACACAAAAGAAGAAGCTATCCAAAGTCTGGATGAAATGTACAAGCAAGCAAGCAAGAAAGCAAGAAAGAAAGAAAGAAAGAAAGGGTTCTTGAAAATTATGTGGAAACTGCCAAAAAAACATGGCTTGAAACTGATGTATTTCTAAGGGTAGAGACTGCGATCTGGTAGGATCGGCGATTCTACCAGTAGAAACTCAGTCTCTACTGGTAGAAACTCCGATCCTGCCAGTAGAAGGGTTAAGGTTAGGGTTCGGATCTGAGTTTCTACCAGTAGAGACTCTGATCGGAGTTTCTACTGGTAAAGGCTACGATCGGAGTCTCTACTGGTAGAATCGCCGATCCTACCAGATCGCAGTCTCTACCCTGACATATTCATATTTCATGAAACTTATTTTACTTGTTTTTCTAAATGTGATTCTATGTTTGAAAATCAAAGTACTGTATTTCATTTTTCATTTTTAAAGACTTTGATAAAATACAGATTGAAGAGTGTCAAGATTTTTTCTTAGAATAATTAATACTTAGATATAGTGTTTTCTTTGTAGTTACATTGTGTTCACAAAATGTACAGTTTAAACCTCTCATTAATGTTAACAATGAAAAATAAGATGGAAAAATAATTTGGTCCATACACCCGTAGTCCAGTAGTAAATTGTCATGTGCTGAACAGCAAATGTTAAAAAACAAAAATCAAATGTTGACTCTATTATTTATTCAAAGGCAAAATATGTGACTTTTTCCTAAATACCTTGTGCAAAAATGCAGAGAGATGACAAGAATGAGGCACAGTCGCTTTGTATTTATACTGCTGTGACATACTTTGTCATTAACAATAATTAATAACATTCATTGAACTTCTTTTCCATCAGGAAGCTCCACCTCAAATATGTCTCAGGTCAGCTTTAAAATAATCTGAAAGAAAAAAAACATGGAAGAAGAGTAATAACATTTTTAATTGGTATAAAAGAGAGATTAACAATTGTACAAAAAACAGAATCTGTCTCTACATGTGTAAGAAAGTGAATAAATATTCTGTTTGTTTCAACTGACCCTTTAAGCCTTTGAGTCAAACCTTCTACATCACTTTTCCCAGGGAGTTCAATATCTTTACTTCCTTTATGCTGGTTTTCTAATAATTCAGGTCAACAACTCCCGCAGCACTTGTTGTGTCTAAGAATATACAGGAAATACATAACCAGCTGTATTTAATAAAATATGAAACATAGAGGAATAAAATGAAAAAAAATACAAGGAAACAGCCAGCTCTGTACATCCACAAACTGACCAGCCAATAGGGAAAATGCAAAGATGGGCTCAACATATGAATAGGTGACTCCTGGCTAATTATTGAACACTGTCTCATGTATTTTTAGTTTGCATTGAAGATGAATGTCCAACTGTTCAACATGTAATAGGGCCTACCGTTAACTTCAAAAAGAATTCTTCCTGTTGATTGCTTGTTTTTTCATGATAAAAAAGCCAACATCCACCCCCTTTGTTTTTTTTGACAAATCACTCCCTGATTAGGACTACAGACTTAAAGGGTACAAAGAGGGTGTGGAGCTTGAGCTTCTAAAACAAGGAGATGATATGGATAATGGGTGTCATTTACTTTACAATCCACATATAGGGTACATATCTGCAAAAACCATAATCATACAAGAGCAGAGAAAGTTTGCATGTTAAAAAAAAAAAACAGCAAAATGTCTATAGGTAAGACAATAATATCAGTACTTTATATATGAAACCATAATTCAATAACATAAAACAGTATAAATATCACAAATGGTTGTTACAGGTAAATGAACACACATATTCATTAGAATTATTCTCACTAGCTGGCAGATGGTGTCTAATGGACTGGTCTGATGGATTCATGAACACTGTCATGCTTGATTTGATTTGTTCGCACTTGTTGCTGATTGTTGATGGTGAGTTCACAATTAGAATAAAACGAAATTAGAATTGTGTATCCACTTTAGTGAGAGATCGTGACATCTAGTGGTAAAGTTACTGAGACTTCTGCTGGCCGACAAGATTTTACTTCTTTGCAAAGAAAGGTCAGCTGTGCACACGAGGGGCGATAGTGAAGAAAAGACATAGAGCTTCTCACAAGATCCACCTTCTATAGGGTGAATCGCATTTGCAAGTGACACCTCCAGTCTCCTCAAAGGACCTTGTGATTGAATGATGAGCCCAATTTTTTACTACATGTGTGAAAATACTCAGTTTTTACAACTTTATTGATATTTAACAGAAAACGGTCTGTAGTGACACTTTCAGAGTAAAACCACCAAATGGAGTTGAAATATCACAATGTCCATTTAGCAAGGGTTCAGGTTAATAATTTGGAAACACCTGAGTGCTTTAATAGATAAGAAAGTACATAAATAATCTAGGGCGACACGATGGTGCAGTGGTTAGCACTCGTGCCTCACAGCAAGAAGGCCCTGGGTTTGATTCAAACACCAGTTGATGGGGGTGGGACCTTTCTGTGTGGAGTTTGCATGTTCTCCCCGTGTCTCCGTGGGTTCTCTCCGGGTACTCCAGCTTCCTCCCACCATCCAAAGACATGCACTGATAATGTAATTGGTTAATCTAAATTGCCCATAGGTGTGAATATGAGAGTGATTGTTTGTCTCTATATGTTCAGCCCTGCGATGAACTGGCGGAATGTCCAGGGTGTACCCCACCTTTGCCCCTAAGTAGCTGGGATAGGCTCCCACGACCACCGTGACCCTTGTGAGAATAAAGTGGGTTCAGAAAATGAATGAATGAATAAATTATCTGAATCTATATTTTAAGTTTATATTACACCCTAGTAACAGACATCAGGTTGATGTCATTCTAATGTGAGTTCAACAGAACGAACATGAGCAGTAGAGGGCGCTGTTGTGGCTCAAATAGCAGGGGAGGAGGACAGAGAGGAGTCCAGATGGATCTGCTGGGTCTCCTCAAACAGCAGAATCTGTGATAGAAGCTGGAGTCTTTCAGAGGGTCGCTGATGTCCTGTCTCGTCACTATGGTGGAGGATCCTTCACAAATGGGAGGAGGATGAGGAACAACACCACCTCTCCTGCTTTTTCCCACAGTGATGAGACACTACATGATATCTCAGAAGAGGATGAAGCAATCAAAGTCTAGATGATGAGACTCTTTAAGTAACAGAGCACAAACTTTACTGCCCAAATAAAAGGACAAATATGGGATTTTTCCAAGACAGATTGACTTTTGACAGTAACAAGGACTTAAAACTGAAAGAAACATCTCATAGTCACACTGATAATACAATACTACTTTACTAAATACTGATAACTGTCTTGAAACCTATGACTCATGATGTTAAACAACAAATATTTATAAATTAATATATGGTGTCCAGCTTTGTGAGTCTAAACCTGACGTTTAAGGAAGAGCACTGGTCATGTTATGAAGTCGTCATACTTTAAGGACAGTTAAATCCTTTACTGTGAAGTATTTCCTGAATTAGGTTCTGTTGTACAATTGTGATGTTCACCTTGTGTTCATATCATAACTATAACTGTCACATGTACAGTATTTCTCCTCAGGTCTCTAATGTCTCAAGTAAATCCTTTACACAGTTACTGGAACATATGGTTGTAATGGTTAAAATAGCATCGATAACAACTGTTGAGACACAGTTTTGTCATTTCATGGTTTCATCCCAGTTCGTCACCAGAATTTGTTTTAAATTTTTACCACATACTAACTTATATCTGATGTGTGGTAGTTTTTACACATTATATTTTACTTTACACTCTGCAAACATTTTAATGATATCTCCCCGTTATCTTTTAAAAAATCTATGATCTGTATCTTTAACTGCTGGACAAAAGACCACTGGTAATTAATTCTTCTCTCACTGCATGAGTTTAACCACTCCCAGAACCTGCCCAGCTTGAAAAGCAGCATTCCTTCACTGTAGTTGCATTGTGGCTGCATGGAATTTGTTTCAGGAAGCAGTAGTTGTTTGATGGTAAGAACAACAGGTTATGCAAGAAATCTCAGAAAGCAATGAAAAGTCTGTGTATGAACGCTGTAAGCTTCAAGTCTCTGCATTACTCCTGTGAACTGTATGAAATACAGTACCATGACAGGTTTTCATAATGTTCATTTTTTCTGTTACCATTCATGTTGTTACCTCCGCCAGGAGGTATTGTGATCGCTTTGCTTTGTGTGCATGTGTGCGTGCATGTTTGTTTGTTTGTTAAGCAAGATAACTCAAAAAAGTTATGGACAGATTTTCATGAAATTTTCAGGAAATGTTGATACTGGTACAAGGAAGAAAAGATTAAATTTTGGTGATTTTCGGGCATGGGGGGGCCCATGGGGGGGCGGGGCCCACTGATCGGCCTTGGCAGAGATCTGCACTATTATTTCTAAAAAAGCACTCTGAGAGCGCAGACCTCCGCCAAGGCCGATCAGTGCCCACCCCACCCCCCCCACCCCCCCCAATCACCACCAAAATTTAATTATTTCTTCCTTGTGCCAGTATCAACATTTCCTCAAAATTTCATGAAAATCCGTCCATAACTTTTTTAGTTATCTTGCTAACAAACAAACAAACAAACAAACACATGGGGGCAGATCTGTCTTGGCGGAGGTCTGTGCTCTTTGAGTGCTTTTCTTGTTAGAGACTTGTAATTGCGATTAAAGAGAGCTCATACAAACTTTACCTCACAGCTAATGAAAAATAACATGACAAAAACCTTATATGTATATAATTCATCATAGTGAACCTCTAGGGAAAGGAACCTGAAGAAATTCACTTTAAAAGTACATGACCACAAAAGAAGGGATTAATTACTGCTGTCTCCATCTCTCAATTTTACTTCTGAGACCATAATAAGGAGCTTGTGTTTTAACTAAACATTAAATGAAATATTGTCAAGTCCTGATACGGCAGTAGTTACCTCTGCCAGGAGGTATTGTGATTGCTTTGCTTTGTGTGCGTGCGTGCATGCATGTGTGCGTTTGTTTGTTAGCAAAATAACTCAAAAAGTTATGAATGGATTTTCATGAAATTTTCAGGAAATGTTGATACTGGCACAAGGAAGAAATGATTAAATTTTGGTGGTGATCGGGGGGGGGGGGGGGCAGATCTGTCTTGGCAGAGGTCTGCACTCTCCGAGTGCTTTTCTTGTTAAGTATGTCAATGTCATGAAAAACAAAAATGCAGTAACCTAAAATAGCTCACTTTCCTGACAACATGTGTTTCCCGGACAACATCTAATAGTACAATTAGAGCAACTTCAAAAACCTGCTCTGCTTGTAAAGTAACATTCTACCAACTATGTACTTGATCTTTCTTTCTTTCTAAGCCTTTGAGACATGCATAATCATGTACTGAACTGGCATTTGTTTCAGGAAGCAACACTTTATTTATGGGCAATACAGCAGGTAAACAATTTACAATCCCAATTCCTGTCAGATGCTGTGCAAAAAGTAAATAAAAACAGAATGCTATTTGGAAAAAAAAAAAGAAAGAAAAATCATTTTATCCACAGTAGAACACAGAAAAGCAATTAAATGTCAAATCTAAGAAAATGATTTTAAGAAAAGCTACAGTTATTTTGGACTTGATGACAGTGGCATGTCCCCAAAGAGTTAACATCACCTCTTCATTTAACAACTGTCTGTAAAGTTCTGGGAAATGAAAAGACAATTTACTGGAGTTTTTGGGAGAGAAATGTTGTCTTACTCTTGTCTGATAGAGGATTCTAGCTGCTCAACAGTTCTGTCTTCCTTGTCATATATTTCATTTCATGGTGTACCAAATGTTTTCATTTGTTGAAAGATCTGCAGTCAGGCCAGTTAAAGACCCAGACTCTGCTACTATGAATCCATGCTGTTGTAATGGGTTAGTGTTGTCTTGCTGAACGATGCAAATTCTTCCCTGAAAAAGGCATCACTTGGATGGGAGCAGATGTTGCTCTAGAACATGTATACACCTTTCAGCGCTGATGATGTGCCTTTCCCAGTGTGGAAGCTGCCCATTTCATAGGTTTTAATGCACCCCCATAACCATTACTGATCATAACAAGCTGCTGTCCATTCATCTTTAATCCAGTGAATGTGGCATCCATGGTTTCCAAAGAGGCTTTTAATTTTCAAATCATCTCATCAGAGAGCAGTTTCACACTTTGCTGCAGTTCATTCTAAATAAGCTTTGGCCCATGGTCACATAAGTCTTCTTTGCATAATAGAGCTTTAACCTGTGTATGAAGACAGCGTAGTGAACTCTGTTCACAGGCAGTGATTAGTGGAAGTATTCCTCAGCCAATACAGTGTTTTCCATTGCACAACCATGCCTGGTTTTAACGTAGTGTTGCTTGAGGACCTGAAGATCACATCCAACATTGATTTTACGCCTCGTCCCTTGTTGCCCAGATGTTTCTCCAGATACTCTTTTGATTATTATATTACAAACTGCAGATGATGAGATGTTCAAAGTCTTTGCAATTTTACATTGAGGAAGATTATTCTGAAATTTTTCCACAGTTGACAGTTTTCTGTTTGTTTGTTTGTATGTTTTTGTTTTTGCAGTTTGGTGAACCTCTGTCATCTTGACTTCTAAGAGATTCTTCTTCTCTACCTTTTTCTACCCAGTCACAGACCTGTTGCCAATTCACCAAATTTCACCCAATTTAGTACGACTTACTTTTCCAACCTTTTGTTACCCAGATCCCAACTTCAAATTCATTATTTTTTCTCTTTTTCTGTTACTTGATTTTTCAAGATTATTGTCATTCAACATTGGTGTGATGAATGAAATTACGATCCATAGGATCGATAGTGAAATGAAATTAACATTGAAATAGAACACACACATTTAAATAGAAAAAAGAAAACAGAGCACACACACATTTAAAAAATAGAAATAGAAAAACAAAGCAAAGTGCCGATAATAATAATAAGTAAGTCAACATGGAAGAGGAGGAGAAATTACTGAAATGTAAACAGATTATTGCACATTACATTACAGTAGTCAAGTCAAGTCTGATTATTTATATAGCACATTTAAAAACAACAGAACTTGACCCAAAGTGTTTTATAGACAAAGGTAGGAGTAACATTTAGAAATCAGGGTAGAACCTGGGCTACAGCATAAGAAAAGCAAAGAATATATTTCATGTAAAAAAAAAATAAAAATAAAATTGAGACTCACGGATAGGCATTATCAATAGACACATAAGTTAAAATAAATAAATAAATAGAGATCGCAACAACAATAAAAAATGTAATAGAGATTGAAACAACAAATATGATTTAGATAAAAACAGAATAGAAAAAGAAAAAACAGACGACTGTGTCAGACTGAAGGGTAAAAAGATGGGTTTTCAAGTTACATTGAAAACTGCCAATGGTTGGGCAGGATTTGATGTGAGGTGTTTGACTATTCTAAAGCTTTGGCACATAAACAGAAAAGGCACCGATCACCTTTTGTTTTTTGGGAAGGAGTTAAAAGTTCTGTTATATATGATGGAACAAGACTGTAGAGAGCTTTAAAAACAAAAAATGAGACTTTAAAATCAATTCTATATTTAACTGGTAGCCAGTGGAGATGAGCCAAGACAGGTGACAAACAGTCGTCCTCAAAATTATTCATACCCCTGCCATTTTTTTGTAACTTTTTGTTTTTGTGATGAAATGAATGAGTTTTGTCAAGTTTGTTTGTGACTTATATGTGATACACAAGTGAGGAAATAAGAACAAATGATACTTGGAGAAATACTTTATTTCAGGAGTATTTTATTAGAGGATTTCCAAAAAATGCCACGTTCAAAATTATTCATACCCTAGGTTTATTAAGTCCAAAGTCTTTTCTTAATAGTCAGTAGAGTAGCCTTTTTTCTTGATAATGGTTCCTGTAAGTGTCCACAGGTTCTCTTCTGTCTCCTGTAGGGTTTTGGTCCACTCTTCCAGGACCAAAGCCTCTAGCTGGGTCCGGTTGGATGGTTTCCTACCCATCACGCTAGTCTTTGGCTCCCTCCACAGATTCTCTATATGATTTAGGTCAGAGCTTTGACTGGGTCATGTCCTTGAACCACTACTGCACTACCTTGATGGTATGCTTGGGGTCAGTGTCCTGCTGGGACGTCCAGTCAGGACCAATCTAGAGTTTCTCAGCAGACACTTCCACATTGTCATCCAGGATGTTGATATAATCCTCCTTTTTCATGATGCCCTGTATCTTGATGAGGTTCTCGGTGCCACTAGCAGAAAAGCAACCCCATAGCATTATGTTGCCACCACCATGCTTGATGGTTGGGGCTGTGTTAGGCTTGCGTTCTTCTCCTTGCTTCCTTCAGATGCAGTCAACATCCATGTGGCCAAACAACTCCATCTTTGTTTCATCAAATCACTGGATTGATGACCAAAAGCTTGGATCTTGGTTAAGAAGAGCTCTAGGAAATGCCAGATGAGCCTCCTGATGTTTCATTCTGAGTCATGCCATCTTCCTGTGTCTGCATCCATGGAGAACTCCTTTGTGCAATACTGGCTGGATGGTTGTCTGTGATACCTTCATACCTCGGTTATTTTGGTGGCAACATAATGCTATGGTTATAACCTATAATGCTAGGCTGCTTCTCTGCTAGTGGCACTGGAAACCTCATGAAGTTACAAGGCATCATGAATTTAACATAATTATATCAACGTCCTGGATGACAGCGTGAAAGTGCTGAGAAACTCTAGACTGGTCCTGATTGGATGTCCCAGCAGGACACTGACCCCAAGCATACCACCAAGGTAGTGCAGTAGTGGTTCAAGGACATGACCCAGTCAAAGTCCTAACCTAAATCATTTAGAGGATCTGTGGAGGGAGCTAAAGACCAGCGTGATGGGTAGGAGACCATCCAACCGGACCCAGCTGGAGGCTTTGGTCCAGGAAGAGTGGACCAAAACCCCACAGGAGACAGAAGAGAACCTGTGGACACTTACAGGAAGCATTATCAAGAAAAAAGGCTACTCTACTGACTATTAAGAAAAGACTTTGGACTTAATAAACCTAGGCTATGAATAATTTTGAACGTGGCGTTTTTTAGAAATCCTCTAATAAAATACTCCTGAAATAAAGTATTTCTCCAAGTATCATTTGTTCTTATTTCCTCACTTGTGTATCACATATAAGTCACAAACAAACTTGACAAAACTCATTCATTTCATCACAAAAACAAAAAGTTACAAAAAATGGCAGGGGTATGAATAATTTTGAGGACAACTGTACGTTCTCTCATTTTGGTGTTAGTTAACAGCCTGGCTGCTGCATTTTGGACCATTTGTAGTCTATTGATATTAGAGAAGAGAAGAGAAGAGAAGAGAAGAGAAGAGAAGAGAAGAGAAGAGAAGAGAAGAGAAGAGAAGAGAAGAGAAGAGAAGAGAAGAGAAGAGAAGAGAAGAGAAGAGAAGAGAAGAGAGCCTAGAATTGAACCTTGGGGGACACAACATGTCATGGAGGCAGAAGATGATGTGTAGTTCCCCAGTTCAACAGAAAAGGTTTGTCCATTGCAGTAATTGCACTTTATATTGTGTAGTAGATTGCATTGTTATGTTGTACTGTTGTTATATTGTACACAGTGAGCAGCACCAGAGTGAGTTATTGTGAGTGGGTTATTGTTCAGTTGTGGTTTGAGTTGTATAGTCTTATTGCGTCCGGGCAGCAGCTGTTTCTGACCCTGGTGGTTCTGGCTCTGAAGCCGTGGAGTCTCCTGCCTGATGGCAGGTGGACGAACAGGCTGTGTGCAGGGTGGGTGGGGTCCGTCATGATATGTGAAGTCCTTCACCTGCTGTTGTATATGTGTAATGGAATTTTAACTTCCTTATCTGATTCCCTTCTTTGTTCCCATATCCTTTCCTGAGTACCCTTCCCCACTGCACGCTAATTTTTTCCAAATACCCCCCACTGCATGCTAACTTTCCCGAATATCCCCCACTGCATGCGGATTTTCACATATCCTTACCCAAATCCCCCTACTGTGTGTGTAAATTTTCTTGCAAGATAACAAAAGGAGACTGATTGGGCTCATCAGTCAATCACAAGGTCCTTTGAGGAGACTGGAGGTGTCACTTGCAAATGCGATTCACCCTATAGAAGGTGGATCTTGTGAGAAGCTCTATGTCTTTTCTTCACTATCGCCCCTCGTGTGCACAGCTGACCTTTCTTTGCAAAGAAGTAAAATCTTGTCGGCCAGCAGAAGTCTCTATTTCATTATTCACCAGCAGCAGAGCAAAATTTCTGTAACATTTGGTGTCAGAAGTGTGATTCCTCGAGTGATCATTTGAGAGTGGCAGCAGATAGTAAACAGGCCATCCTGGAACAGAAAAGCTTTCCAGCCTCCTTCCTAAAATCCTCTTATGAGAAGGGAGGACTGACCGCTGATGCCCCAGATCGTCACTGCTGGAATTCCATGAAGTCAATTAAGTGAAATTCATCTGGTTGAGCACTGAAATATTGACAATCTAGTGTTTGATTTTTTTTTTTTTTCTTAGTAAAAGTGGGTTTAATTTGACATATTTGCATGTCCCATAATATCCACAACTGAAGTGTACTAGTCGCACACTAGGTCAAAATCTGTGATTTTGTCGCTTTTTACTGCTTGTGATGAGACAAAGCAGTCCTTGCAGAGACGTCTGCATTGTTTAGTAGCCGTACACAGTAGGATGGGGTGTAAGGGCTCCGTTGAGGTTGGACCTCAGGAAGTGCTGATTGTGGATGTTATGAGAAGGAAATGTGGGGAAAACAGTCTCAAATATTTGAATGTCTGGACAGATAAGTTTGGATTCCTAGTCCCCCTCCTGGGAATCCAATCTTTCAGTTTACAGGAAATACTAGTATTAGAAGAAAAGTTGAAGGAGGAAGAAAGTAAAACAAGAGGGGAAAAGAAAGTGTCTATAAAAGTTTGGAAATTATGGAGGAGCAAAAAGAGTGTCTCCGGATGTGGAAAAAGGAAGCAGAGGCGCGAAGCAGAAAAAAGATACAAAAACCATTCCCTTTTTCACATAAAAAACTTGAGTTAAATGAAAAACAAATTCTACACATACTAAGAAAAAAAGACTCGCAGATTCCTTCTTTTTTGTTTCCACAGTTGACCGCTTTGAAGCTGGATCCAGACCTCGATGGCAACCCACCAAGTCATCCCTCAGTCCCACCACCATTCAATGCTGCTTCACACAGAGAAATCAGACAGATACCTTTACCATGCCACAGGAAAATACCAATGCAGAGACAATTAGACCTGATACATCTGTTCCACCACAGTGCTCTGCAACCAACCACTCTTCTCCAGTTGCACATGGACTGTGTCACCACACTCAAGATGCCGTCATCGGCATGCCCATGGCTCATGGTCATGTCTGGACCAGAAGGTGCAATGTTGGTGTTTCGCACAGGGACATCCCAGCACCACACGTGAGGAAGACGAGAAGAGGAGAAGAAGGAGATGTCTGTTTCCACTGTCGTCAACATGGACACTGGGTACGCAAATGTCCCATGATAACACCATTAAATGCAGCAAACACGTCAGACTGGGGATGATCGGGGGTGGTCAGAGGGAGACGGATTCCTGCTGACAAGCTGAACCAACCTGTGAAATCAAAGGAAGGTACTGCACCACACCCACACCCACATGCATTTACAAATGTTCAGAACGCATCTGAACATTTCAAGAAGTGTCCACAATTGAAAAACAAAATGTTGTATTCCTAGTTGACTCAGGGGCCACACACTCGGTGAGTTAAGTCCAAAACCAAAACTAAGTGGAAATTATGTGCACTCTGTTGGTTCATCAGGTCAAACAATTAGAGAAAACACCACCATCCCACTTACATGTGAGGATGGGCCAAATACAAATTTCAGACATACATTTCTATTGTCTGAAGTCTGTCCCATAAATCTAATGGGCTGAGATTTGATGCGCAAATTAGGCCTTTGTCTGATTTCAACCTCAGAAGGTGTCAAAGTTCACAGACTATCAGACCTGGGGCCTAATTTCTCCCATTCCTTTGTTAACCAAACTCCAAACCTGCTGTATTCTGTCAGTGAAAATTACAACAACCATCAGTCTGTTCTGAGCTTGTTACAGAAGCAAGAAATAGGGTTTCACCAATTGCAACAGATTTCATGACACCAGAAGATCTGCATTGTATCTCTTAAATGTCAACAGGACCTGATGAGCCATATGAGTAGGACTGGTTGAGAGAGAGAGTTGATGAGCTTTCACTAATGTGGCAGCATAGGGGGGTGTGGTGAAGGAAAAGGACCAAATGAGAATATAAACTAATATTTAATAATTGGCGACTGGAACTAATCAAATTAACCAAATGGTACAAATTAATATAACAAAAGAAACCGACAACGCCACCCCAGGAATTGCACCTGGAGAATAAAAGGAAATATAAGGCACGCAGGTAAGTTGCCTCCAAAAACAGGGCATGAGACGTGATTGAAAAATATATAAATTAGTTTATTTTGCCATTAGAAATTCTCTTTTCTTTTAAAAAGACCAATCCATGCACATATCCCAAAAGAAAGGCTAAATGAGGCTGGAGACAGGTAGGTGAGCGACAGCTAGTGCCAAAGCAAACAAACCAAAAGAAATCACCCAGCACGCGTGGACAAAAACCCTCAGTGACATTAACCGCTCCCAGGACACAGCAGACGAAGAAGGGGACACCAGCCACCAGCACCACCACCAGTCTCCAGCAACTAAAAGGAAGAAAAAGATAAACAAGTCAGTAAACAAGTCACAAAGTAATAAATCAAATACCAACTAATTACATAAGGGATTCAAAATAAACAAATTGAGACTAAATAACGGATCCAAATGACAATGATTAATAAGAAAACAAATCAAATACAAACTAATTACATAAAGAATTCAAAATAAACAAATTGAAACGAAATAACAGATCCAAATGACAATGATTAATAATTACACGGAGATGTCATTGACACAATTAAAACAGGACACGCAGCACAGTAAAAGGCCTCAGTGCGCTGCTCTTGAGTGCAGTGCGTGCACAGAAATCAGATGGCGGCAGCAGGCCTGACGCACACGCCGGCAGAGCGCAGCCAAGCGACCGCCAGCTAGCCGCAAGCAGCAGCTAACAACGAGTCAGTGTGGGGGAGACGCATCGGTTGGCCCAAGCAGCAGGAACACCATGGAGAACAACACTCATGGGGTACAAAACAGCAGCAGCCACACGACTCACTCCTAATCATAGAGAACGATATTGGTGTTAAACGTACCAGAGGATGTGTTGGTCGCTAGCTATGCTAACACATACCTGATTCAGTTCCATACAGACGAGACACAGAGAGAGGAAGGGGCGGAGGGAGAGAGAGAGTGCCGGCACCCAGCCTTCGATTTCCACCTGCAGCCACAGCAGTATTAGCCGCCAGACAGCACCAACTATAATGCAAAGAGAGCGGACACGTACCAAGCCAGATGCAGATCGCCCAAATATGCCGAAACAGCACCGAAGCAGCGGTCCTGACAAAACAATACAAATGCTGTGAGCACAGTCAAACAATATGAGCAGTACGGGGAAGCAGCAGGTAGCCATACCTGCAAGACCAACACGTCGAGCCCGGATGTGACGCACCAGCAGAATGCGGAAAAGGAAGAACCAGTGAGAAGATCGCCCCTTATATATCAGCGCCCCCCTCCTCTCATTGATGTTATTAGCAGGGCTGGTCACAATAATCTATCCTGCTACACTAACACACATATATTGGACACACAACAGATGTGCTGTATCAGTCTCTCTCGCACCAGCTCAACTTAACATGTCCACCATGGACCATTCGGTCCCACACTTCACACTTGCAAAACACACATCAGATAACTGGGATGATTTGGGCCCATTTATAACATCATGTCAGCGTGCAGCTGATTGGCAAATTACATCTGATTGATCTATTTTATTTTCACTGTCACTGCAGTGTTACTCTAAGAATTTACCATCTATTGTACACACTCAAAGAACAATTCAGCTGGTACCTGAAAGCACTCCTAAAAGTTTTTTTTGTTTGTCTGTCTGTTTGTTTTCATTTCTTCCTTTTTTTTGTCTGAAGAGCAAGCTGCAGCTATTTCTGCCCTACAAGAAGTCCCTAAGACACTGCGGGCTGTCAGTAAATATGATGTTGGCCTCATCAAAGATTGTGAACCTATTGTGATCACTCCAAAATCTGACTTTAAACCTTACAAGGCACAATATCCACTAAAACAAGTAACCATTGATGGTATAACACCAGTCTTTGAATCTCTTAAAGCAGCAGGAGTAATTATTGCCTGTGATGATTCTCCAGTATGCACACCCTTGTTTCCTGTGAGGAAAATCAGAGACAAAGAAAAAACCAACAGAATTGTGTTTCGCTCAGGATCTGCAAGCAGTAAATGCAGCAGTCCAGCTTAGAGCCCAAAATCAGCTGCTGTTTGTTCACACTAACAATTCAGATTCTGTCTTTCTAGGAAATGCAAGAGCTGATGCTGCAGCAAAAAGAGCAACCCTCCAACCCACTTGCTCGGATACTTTGCTTTCCTGCTTCTATTCCCAACTCTCACAGCGATACAGACATTTGCGACACCACAAGAAAAGACGTTGTGGAGAAGCTGTGGTGCCACACAGAGAGAAGAAGTGTGGTGGGGACCGGACAACAAACCCTGTCTGCCCAAACATTTCTTCCCTCACTTTGCTGAACTGACACATGGGTGTGTCAAAAGGGGGGATGATGGACACCATAACCAAACACTGGTTCACCAAGGGCTTTTTCCATCCATGTGCAGAAATTGTGTCAATTGTGTATGGTTTGTGCAATGCAAAAATGCAGATAAAACCTCAACAATCACACATGCCGGTGTAACTTCTCACTTGATGGGATACTTTGAGAGTCTGCAGATAGTCTGCAAGGACGTCAGAGGGGACGCCCTGGAATAAATTCCTATTCCGCCTCTACCTCGACCAGCAATGAGTCTGAGATGGGAGAGATGACGCTGGTGGACATCAGTCAACCCTGCTAGTATCCTTGGACCAGGAACAATTTCATTCTGAGCCGAATGAGAAGCTGAAATTGTCCTTGTGTAGAATATCTATCAATATGGTCAGATAAATTTGAATTTCCTCAAGGCGGATCCCTCGGTGCAGTGCAACTAAAGAAATTAAGGGAAAATTTAGAACAATTTAGAACATGTTGCAATATTCCAAAAACTTATCTTCCACTAGTAGAGAATAAAATAAGGTAAATAAGGTAAAGAGATACTGTTTGAAGAAGGCCCTGCATGTGTCTTTTCATGGAAGAAGGCCCTGCTGATGATTCTTCAGGCGCAAGCTTTTGTAAACAATTGTGAAAGGAGGATTCTCTGCTGGTTGTGGTATGAAGTTCCTTGACCCGGCTGCTGACCCTGCAAACCATGTTTGATCATGGCAGGCCAGGTTGGTGCTGGCTTAATAACTTTTGGGCAGTATGCCCAGACCATCTAGTGACACATTCGGCACAGCTGCGCTACTTAATTAAAAGAAGAACCAAAACAACTGATAAGAAGACCAAAAATGACCTTGAGCGTGTATGCAGCAAGTAGGGTAAATGGCACAGATGTGCCTGACCAAAGATGGTTTTAAAGGGGAAGCTTCCGGGGGTAATAGAAACCGAGGGATGGTTTCTGCCAGTGGAAAAACACCCCGAATCTTCTAGAATGCTGGAAAAAGGGGATTTTGGGAGGAGGGACCCGGGGTTTGCGGGAAATCACGCCCCGAGCCCCGAAACAAGGTATAAATGATAGGGGATTTTCAGCTACCCTTCAGACCATTCCCGGGTGTGTCTCCGTGTGTTTTTCCTTGCTTTTGCTAATAAACACATGTACGGCTCTGAAGACAGACTGGTTCGGCTCATCATTGTCTCTGAAGAAGTTCTTTCCTGATCACCACTTAGACAGAATTCTGCAGTTTAAATTAGGCGGGGAAAAAGGCGCAGACCAACTATCAAGTCTCGTCACACTCTCTCTCAAATCTTTCAACAGGTAAAGCTAGCCCTTCCACCACCAGCTTCCAGACCACTCCATGATTTCCAGCCTGGCAACTGGGTGGTGATCAAGGACCTGAGAAAAAAACATTGGCATTCCAAACGCTGGCAAGGTCCATTCCAGGTCCTCCTGACAACACATACTGCGGTGAAGATCACTGAGAGAGCAATGTGGGTCCACGCCAGCCACTGTTCCTGAGCCAACAGAGGAAACCAGCTGATAACCCAGATGACAGAAGGGAGGACACAATCATCCTGGGTCTTTGCGCATGCGTGGCGTCTGTCAAACCGCCGGCGGATCTACTCTTAGAAATCCAGCCTTTTAACTACTTATTTCTTGCCTTTCAATGCTTACTCACTTGAACCCAACCTCTTAATCGTGTCTTTTTAACTTGACGCTATCAACCCAAACCTCCATCAGGGCAGGTAAGTATTGTCAGTGGATCCTTACCTCTGGCTGTCACCCACCGCTTCCCGCGCTCTGCCCCGGTATCTCGCTGTTTCCACCATGGCGTCATCCTCATCAGCCGGAGATAGTCCTCTCGTCCAAGCAAACAAAACCCTGGTAAAGGCTTACCAAACTATCGCGGACCTCAAAGAGGAAATACTGTGCCTCTCCGCAGAACTCTTGGAGAAAAATGCCCAGCTCTCTGGTTTCTCCAGCCGCCTTCCCACACTGTCCAGTCTGTTCCTGAAAAGCGCAGAGAAGCCCAAAGCCTCCTGTGATGATACGGTGTTATGGGATCCTTCCTCTGCCTGTCCTCGTCCCCCGTGTTCTACACCCTGGTCTGAAGTGGTGATTCGTGGCCGCAAAAAGAACACCAGCAAAGACTCACCACCGCCGACCATCAGCACATCAAACCGCTTCGGCATCCTGTCCGTGGAGGACGCTCCGGCTCCCCCCGCGGCTGGTGTGCCCCCCATCCCACCTGGCTCTGTCCAGGAACCGGCTCCTGCTGACACCGTGGCTGCCACCGAGCTGATTACCGGCGATGGTCCTAAAGCCGGTCCTCCTGTAAAGCCGTCGAACAAGGGTCCCCGCTCCTCGGTCCGCTCCTCTGCCCAGCGCCGCCTCCTCCGAGAGGCCGTCCGCTGTCACTCCGACGGTCCACCCGTGGAATGTCCACCTAGAGAGACCAGGAACCCCTCACCCTCAACACTGTCTCCTCGACCACTTTTCCCTCCGACCACCGCTATCCTCAGGGACTCCATCATCCGTCACGTCCGTTTCTTTAACGCCATAACCAGGTGTTTTCCTGGTTCCACCGTCACCTCCATCCTCCATGAACTCCCTCAGCTGCTGCTCTCACTGCCGTCCACTGTTACCCGGATCATAGTTCACGTGGGCTTCAATGACACTTCTCTTCAACAGTCCGAAGTGACAAAGGTTCATTTTAAAAACCTCTTTGATAAACTGAAAGGATCCGGGAAGGCTGTTTTCATTTCCGGGCCCCTCCCCTCCTTTGCCCATGGTGTGGGCCGTTTCAGCCGACTCCTCAGCCTGAACACCTGGCTGCAATCCACCTCTGCTCTGAACGGCTTCAGTTTTATTGATAACTTTAATCTGTTCTGGAACCGCTCCTCCTTTTACAAGTCCGATGGTGTCCACCCCTCTAGACTAGGCAGCAGGGTCTTGGCTCAAAACATCCAACACGCTGTCCTGACTAAAACCACACCCACACCTCTGTGACTATACTCTCCCTCTTCTGCTGCAGCCACCTGCTCCCCCTGCTGGTCACATCTAATATCACCACGTTCAGAGTCTCCTGTAAAATCTGTAGTGAGAATACACAACACCCCAACTGATCTCTCCTCCTCTCCCAGGCCCTCACTGTCCACCTGTCAACTAACCACCTCAGTGAATTCCTCTTCTCCTTCCCCATCTCCAGCAGCCTACACCTCTGCCTTGCTCTTCCCCATTCCTGTCCTATCCAGGTCTCGTATGGGGTTTCACTCTGCTAAAAGGCATCGTAGGTGGTTGAGACAAATCCCATTACACACAGCGGACACGAACACCATGACGTCACCACCACCTAGCCGGTTTGGGCTTCTAAATGCACGTTCCATTGCCAATAAATCCTTCTCCCTAAATGAGCTTTTTACCAACAGGAACTTGGACGCATTATTCCTGACGGAGATGTGGCAGAGGGATGGGGAGTTCATTCATTTAAATGAGCTGTGCCCTCCTGGCTGCTCTGCTGTTGGTCAGCCCCGCCCCTGTCGCCGGGGCGGTGGCCTTGCTGTAGTGCAACAAGACAAATACATATGCAGAGGGATGAGCACCGATGACTTTCCCACATTTGAGTCACAAATGATCAAGATTGGCTCGTCCAGTGTGTTCTACTGTTTCTTAATCCACCGTCCCCCTGGCCCTGCTGGTCCCTTCTTAAGCGATTTTAGTGATTTCCTAACATCAATAATAAAACTGGAGAGGGTTTTAATTCTTGGGGATTTCAATCTGCACATCGACAACAATTCATCCAGCCCAGCAATGGAACTTTTAGCCATGACTGACACTTTTAACCTCAAACAACATGTATCTGGCCCCACCCACAAGAAAGGACATACCCTGGACCTGGTTTTCTCATTGGGCTTACATGTCACAAATGTGTGTGTTGAGGATGTCCACTTGAGTGACCATTGTGGTGTATTTTTTGACTTATGTGTGCCTCTTGAGCCCAAGCCTGCACCTAGAAGGGCCAAGAGGAGGATTATTACAGAGTCCACAGCCCAGGATTTCCGTGCCCTGTTTAACCCTAGTCTTCTTAATGAGTGTCCCGATGTTGATGAGTTTATCCAGTGCTTTGCCACACACTGCAGCTCTATTCTTGACCAGGTGGCTCCCTTGAAAACCAATGTCACTCTTAAGTGGTCTTGTCCCTGGATAAATGAAAAAAATCTTAAACCTAAGGAGAACTTGTCGCAAAACTGAGCGTCTTTGGAAATCAACCCAGTTGGAGGTACACAGGTTACATCTTAAAGATCTCATAACCTCATTAAATAAAATGATTAAGGAGGCAAGATCCAGCTACTTCCACAAACTTATAGCCACAAACAAGAAAAACCCCAGAGTAATCTTTGACACAATCCAGTCCATTGTGTCCCCTGCTGTCCCTGCTGCCCCTGTGCTCTGTAAAGCTGACAGCAATGACTTCCTAAACTTCTTCACAGACAAGATCAGGGATATTAAACACAATATCCCACCACCCTCTGGCCGTCTGACCCGAGCCGATCCCCCTCTGCAAACCTGGTCCTCTTTCGACCCTGTGACACTGGAGGACATCTCAGCACTTTTATCCAAAACGAAACCCTCCTCCAACTCTGCAGACATCCTCCCCCATAAGCTCCTTGTCGGTGTCTTTGATACTATTGGACCATGGGTCACAAAGCTTTTTAACGTGTCGCTCTCAACTGGTTTGTTTCCCAGCTCCTTCAAACAGGCCATCATAGAACCTAAACTAAAGAAAACCACACTGGACCCCACAGACTTCAAAAGCTACAGGCCCATTTCAAAGCTCCCCCTATTGGCCAAAATCCTTGAGAAGGCAGTGTGTAAACAACTTACAGCTTTTCTGGAGACACACCAGATCTATGACACTTTTCAGTCTGGGTTTAGACAACGCCACTCAACAGAAACCGCACTATTAAAAGTGTCTAGTGACATCCTGATGGCGGCTGACTCCGGGAAATCCAGGGTCTTGGTCCTGCTAGATCTCTCCTCGGCCTTCGACACAGTGGACCATACCATAATGATTGAGAGACTGAGGGACCTGGTAGGGATGTCAGGTCCTGTGCTAGACTGGTTCTCCTCTTACCTGACTGGCAGAAGCTTCACTGTGTCAATAAACAACTTCCAATCTGACTCAGCGGATCTACTGTGTGGTGTGCCCCAAGGCTCTGTCCTGGGACCAGTGCTATTCTTACTCTATGTCCTCCCACTTGGCCACATTATCCAACAGTATAGTGATGTCTCCTATCATCTATTCGCGAATGACATCCAGATATACTGCTCCTTTAACTCCTCTGAGCCCCACAAACTGAGTTCCTTAATCAACTGCTTGTCAGAGCTGAAGCAGGGGCTAAATGATAACAGCCTCCAGCTGAACTCCAGCAAAACTGAGACCCTCATCATTGCCCCAGACAGTGCAATCCCAGGGATCAAACATCACCTTGGAGACCTGAGTTCCTCGGTAAAGACAAAACTGAGGAATCTGGGTGTCATCTTTGACCAGGACATGTCTTTAGAATTCTACTCCAAACACCTAGTCAAAAACTGTTTCTTCCAACTACGCAACATCTCCAAACTCAGATCTATGGTGTCCACAAATGAGCTCGAGATGATCGTTCACGCCTTTGTGTCTTCTCGCTTAGACTACTGCAACAGCCTGTTTACATGCTTAAACAAGAAGGAGCTGGCCCATCTACAGTTTGTCCAGAACTCTGCTGCCAGGCTTCTGACCCGCACAAACAGGAGAACCCACATCACTCCCATCCTTAAATCTCTCCACTGGCTCCCTGTTCTATATCATCTTCATTTCAAAATTCTTGTGCTAACTTTCCGGGCTCTACATGGCCAGGCCCCTGCATACATTGCTTCCCTGATCCAGCCCTACAGCTCGACTCGTAGCTTGAGGTCTTCAGGACAGCACCTGCTGATGGTTCCACGCACCTGTTTTAGCACACGCAGTGACAGGTCTTTTAAAGCTGTGGCACCACGTCTATGGAATGACCTGCCTCTACACCTACGGTCCATGGACTCTGTAGAGAGCTTTAAGAAACACCTCAAAACCCTCCTGTTCAAAAAGGCTTTTTAGTCTCCCACCTGACCCAGGGCCACCACAAACTGATTGCACTCCATGTATTCATCATAACGTACTCCATGTGTCATCCCCCCCCCCCCAGTCTCTCTATATCTCTATCGCTCTCTCTTTTCTCCTCCTTTACTCTCTCTCTCTCTCTTTAACCCAACTGGTCAAGGCAGACAGCCATCCTTCAGGAGTCTGGGTCTGCTCGAGGTTTCTGCCCGTTAAAGGGAAGTTTTTCCTCGCCACTGTCACCAATCACAAGTGTTTGCTCCTGAAGGATTCTGTTGGGTCTCTGTAAACTAATTTGATTCTGATTTGAATTGATAAAGCACTTTGTGACTCTGTCTGTGAAAAGTGCTCTATAAATAAAATTTACTTTACTTTACTTACTTACAAAACTTCACCATGCAACACCTGATCCTTATCCTGACCCTAGCCTGCTCAACAATGCTAATAGAGGCTTACACATACAAACCTGCCAACACTGTCACCCTGACAGAAGGACAAAGTGCAACATTCACCTGCACTGTTTGCCCAGAAATTTGGCGATCAGGCCGTATCCACGCACATCATGCCAAGTATGACAAGTACTTATGCAGAGACCCCTGTGGACCACACGACTGGCACTCGATTGTGACTGCCACTGGTGAGACTTTTGCTGCAAATAAGGATCCCCGTTTCACAATTCTGACTGTTTTAACTACCTCAACTCAGATTCTGACTCTGATGATGAGTTCTTGTAAATATTCTGTTTTTCTTTGCCTTGTTTTGTTATTTTCTTTTCATTGTTTCCCTTCCCCAAAATCAACTGTAATGATGATGCATTTTTAAATCCATGTGAATTAATGTGTCAGATGATTAAGTTGTGGCTGTTCCCTTTTCAATTTTCATTTTATTGTTATTTTATTTTGTTTAGTTATGGAAATTTAACTTCTTTAGGCCCTTTTCCACCAAAAGCCGAGGAACTTTATTACCAGGAACTTTTTTACCCGGAACTTATTTGGGTAAAAGAATTCCTGGTAATTGCGTTTCCATCGTACCCCAAAGTTCAGGGTAATTTATTCAAATCAGGTTAATGATGTATGGGGGAGCAGTAAAAGAAACTGCAGTTCAGTTCATGTACATTCACAAACTAAGCTCTAGTTCAATAAAATGACAGTACTTTTGGGTGGACGTTTTGGGTTTAACGATTTACTGGTTTTTGAATCACTTAATCCATCTGGAATACATTTTAAACAAGAAAAGCACTCGGAGAGCGCAGAACTCCACCAAGACAGATCTGCCTTCCGTGCATGCATGTTTGTTTGTTAGCAAGATAACTTAAAAAGTTATGGATGGATTTTCATGAAATTTTCAGGAAATGTTGATACAGGCACAAGGAAGAAATGATTAAATTTTGGTGGTAATCGGGGGTGGGGGGTGTTACGACCCATAGGTGGGTCTGTGGTGTCATTCCGTGGATGTGAAAGGTGACCACACTCTTCATGTTGCACCCTAGGGTCCCCTAGCCGGGGCGTAACATGAATTGGGGGCTCGTCTTTGTTGCATGTTGTCCTTTTGAGCGACTGATAGGGGTAAGTTGGTAAGTTGTTTTTTTCTCTTTCTTTCTGGTTGGCAGTTTGTGGTTGTGACTATGGCAGCCGTGTTTAATTTAGATGAATTTGTTGTAGCTCCCAGTTGGGATAAATTGGATTTGTGTAAAAAAGTTGAACTACTGATTGTGGACAATTTTTATGATATTACTGTGTCCTACTCTGCTAAAAAGGCTGAGTTATATCAGTGTGTGAGTGACAAGTTGGTGGAGAAAGGAGTGCTGCCGCACTTGGCTGGGGCCAGGGGTGTTGCTGTGGATGAGGCGGAAGCGAAGGTGCAGGCTGACGCTGTTCCGGCCCTGGGCATGGATCCTGTGGTTCCCAACCAGCCGTCCGAGCTCTCTACGGAGAGCCTTCGTTTAGCCCTCCAAATGAAGGAGGTGGAGCGAGACACTAAACGGCTCGAGGTGGAGGCTATGCATTTCCGGGTGAGGGCCTTGGAGCTGGAGTGTGCGCCTCCAGTGTCTCCTCTAAGCACTGTTCCACCTGCTGCGCAATCTTCACCATGGGCGCAGGCTAACCCAGTGCAGGGGGGTGTCGGCCCTGCTCACTCTGGGTTTGATGTGAGGAAAAACATCACCCTAGTGCCACCTTTTAGAGAAACTGAGGTGGATTCGTATTTCTGTGCATTTGAGCGCATTGCTGCTGCTCTGCAGTGGCCCAAGGACGTGTGTTCCCTTTTGTTACAGTGGAAACTGGTTGGGAAAGCCCAAGAGGTTTGTGCCAGTTTATCTATTGAGCAGAGTTTAAATTATGATATTGTGAAAGCTACGGTGCTGCGTGCTTATGAGCTCGTACCTGAAGCATATCGGCAAAAATTTTGCCAGAGTCAGAAATCTGCCAACCAGACGCTTGTAGAGTTTGCACGAGAGAAAAGTGTACTTTTTGACAAGTGGTGTCAGGCAAGCAAAGTGACCCAGCCGCTGTGCCGCAGCCATCTTCACTGAGTGACTGTGTAAAAACTGATCCCTTGTACAATCCATTCATCTCACAGGGTTTTGTTTCACTCACTGGGGAGGACAAGGATAGGGTCCCTGTGACTATTTTGAGGGACACTGGTACATATCATTCTTTCATTTTGTTGTCAGTGTTGCCACTTAGTAAAAACACTTCATGTAACTTTGACATTTTAGTGTGGGGGGTTAAGATGAGCACACTGATGGTCCCACAGCATAAAGTGTATTTAAATTCGTCTATTGGGTCTGGTCATGTTACCATGGGTGTGCGTCCGCAGCTGCCCGTCAGTGGTGTTCATTTTATTCTTGGTAATGATTTAGCTGGAGGGAGAGTTTTTCCTGACCCAGAGGTGGTAGAAGTCCCGTGTGTTGACTTCCTCACTCCTGCCCCCACGTCAGTGCCATGCTATGTGTTCCCTGTGTGCGCCATTACGCACGCCAAAGGTCGCCAATTGGGGGAAATTGTGGGTTTGTCTGATTCTTTCATGTGTTCCCCTTGTGAAAAAGGGACAGTCGATGTTGTGCCTGCCTCAGACACTATAGAGTTGGTGCCTGAGGAGGGCGAGCTTCCACTGAATGTGGATAGAGTAACTTTGATTAAGGCCCAAAAACACGATTGTAGTTTGGATGTGTGTGCGTCTGCTGCTGCGCAGGACACCGCTAGTAAAAATTTTGTATTCTTTGTTGATAAAGGAGCGGAGGATGAAACTGATCAGTTCGAACCAGGTGACAAAGTAATGGTCCTGCCGCCAGTACCTGGGTCAGGGTTGCAGACTCGTTTTTCTGGCCCCTATGCAGTGGAGCGAAAGCTCTCAGAGACTGATTATGTGGTACAGATACCCAACAGAAAACGAACTTTGCGGGTCTGCCATGTTAATATATTGAAACATTATGTTGACCGGGCAGATGTGCCTCTGTCGCCTGTCCAGGCTACAGCTGAGCCTGTTGCCGCAGTGTGTGGCCCCGCCTCCTTCGTACCAATTGGCGGAGGAGGGTCTCATTGAGAAAAACAGTGTCGTGCCTACTGCACGCTTGGATAATTCGGCTATAATGGATAATTTAGACTCGTTTTTGTCTCATTTGCCTGAACCTGCCCGTCCTGATATAACTAAGTTGATAAAGAATTATGTACTACTGTTCTCTGATCACCCTCGTCAAACAGTTTTACACCATGACATAGACGTTGAGGGTCACACATCAATTAAACAACATGCACGTCATCCCAGTCTTGCCAAACGGGCTGTGATGCAGCAGGAGTATCTGTTGAAACATGGTTTAGCGGTACCGAGCTCAAGTGCCTGGAGCTCCCCCTGTCTTCTGGTACCCAAATGTGATTCCACTTCGTGTTATTGTAACGATTATAAAAAAAGTAAATACTGTCACCACACCAGACTCTTTCCCTCTCCTTAGGATGGAGGATTGTGTAGATAGGGTGGGTGCAGCCAAGTTTGTCCCTTGATTAATTTAAGGGTTGCTGGCAGGTTCCCCTGACGGATCGTGCGTCCAAAATTTTTTGCATTTGTAACACCTGATGTGTTCTTGTAGCGCGTGATGCTTTACGATTTGAGAAACGCATCTGCCTTCATTTGTTAAAATAAAGTCTTCATGGGTGTGTTAAGGTGTGAGGGTAAGATGTTCAGAAGAATTATGTGAGGCAGACTACAGGGTGGGGAAGCAAAATTTACAATATTTTGAGGCAGGGATTGAAAGACAGTGTATGACCAATTAGTTTATTGAAAGTCATGAGAATTTATTTGCCACAAGAAAATTTACATAATAGAAAATGTTTTTGTTCTATGTGTCCTCCTTCTTTCTCAATAACTGCCTTCACACGCTTCCTGAAACTTGCGCAAGTGTTCCTCAAATATTCGGGTGACAACTTCTCCCATTCTTCTTTAATAGTATCTTCCAGACTTTCTGGTAATAGTTTTGCTCATAGTCATTCTCTTCTTTCCATTATAAACAGTCTTTATGGACACTCCAACTATTTTTGAAATCTCCTTTGGTGTGACGAGTGCATTCAGCAAATCACACACTCTTTGACGTTTGCTTTCCTGATTACTCATATGGGCAAAAGTTTCTGAAAAGGTATGGATAATAGTGTTAGGTATGATTATGACATCAATATATGTTTGGTTTCAAAACAATTGACGTAGTGCCTGCTGAGAAAAGCAACTAAATGTTCATTGTAAAGTTTGCTTCCCCACCCTGTAGTGGTCTCTATGTTGTTTCAATTGTTCTCTGTGAGGGTAAGTTTTTTTTTTTTTTTTTTTGAGCCATGTTAGGTTTTAAAGGGGGGGGGTTACGACCCATAGGTGGGTCTGTAGTGTCATTCCGTGGGTGTGTCTTTTTTTTTTCTTTGTGTGAATGGACAAATATGTTCCAGGTGCTGAGCCACATTCTCCCCCCATGATTGGAGCAGCGGCTGGAGGCGGACCTTTAAAGACCGGGGAGCTGGGCTGGACAGGGGTCGCACTTCCTATACTCCCAACCCCGCCTTCATTCTGCCAGCGTTCCTGTTTCAGAAGTAGGGGTGGGCTACCCTGTTTGTTTTATCTCGTTTTCTCCTGTTTTTGGTAAGGAAGGTTAGACCTTGTATTTTGGTTTATTTATTTTGCAGGTCAGGTTAATTTCTCATTAGTGCAGTTTTGTTTGTTGTTTTGGCCAGAGCCCACCCCAAAGTTTCAGTTGCCTTTATGTCCCGTTTTCAATATCTTTATGTTGCACCTTGTAAATAAATCAGTTTTTGTTAAACTTGCACAACCCGTGTCCAGGGTTTCTCTCTGTGGCTTGGGTGTGAGGAAAGGTGACCACACTCTTCATGTAGCACCCTAGGGTCCCCTAGCCGGGGCGTAACGGGGAGGACTTGCTTGAGTTATCTTACTAACAAACAAACAAAAACAAACAAACACGCATTCACGCACACAAAGCAAAGCGATCACAATACCTCCTGGCGGAGGTAATGAAGTTAACCATCATTACATATCCTTAATTTGTATTTAAAAATGGTAGAACATGTATTTTCAACTTCTCATTCCTTAAACTCAATCACATCTAACTTTAAGTGTGTTGGATGGTTCTGTTTCATTTCTATTGTTTTACAGATATAGTCCAGGTTCAACCCTAAAGTCAGACAGATTTACTCAAATGACTGCATTTAATTCGACTGGATATTACTTACAAAAGTACTTACACTCTACTTATATTTTGATGCCTTGCAAATGAACAGGCAGTACTAGGTTAGAATTTTTTTTTATTAAAAATTGAAACAAAAGAAAAAAAAGATGCAAAAAAAGCCAGTCTGGAACTCCATGGTCCCGTTCCCTTTTTCACTTTCTTGCATGAAAAGTAATAAAAATGCATAAATGAATAACAGAATACATGACAGATTCCTACTACTATGATGTGACATGTGAAATGTCTTACCTAGATCATTGTAAACAGCAGTAGATGATGGACCAGTGCACAAACGAGCCATGGGTTTGGAAAAGAGGCAAGTCCGTCCGGTCCATTTCAGGTGGAAATCACAAAACATAAAGAATAAATCAGTGTTCAGCTCACAGTGACAGCACAATACATCCAGTTCTCTGATTTATGTTTAGCGTCAGACTTTTGACCAGTTAGTATTAAGTTAACTGGACTTTTGACTAGACAGCTGTTATGTCGCTGACTACTGTTCCAACATGGAACCAACTAAACAGTGAATATTTCTGATATACATACCATTGGTTTGTTCGGCAGTCAGATCTACTGTGACCGTTGTGGTCCTTTAGTTTCTTTTAATCCTGCATACGTTTCTTCAGCTTTTCTCAGATTTCTTTAGGCTTGTGCCTTACATGTATTTGGCTCTGACAGCTTTTACTTGAACCTTGCTCGTTTCGTGTCGGCAATTCATAGTCCATCTGAATTTCCTCCTCCACAAAAATGTTCAAATGAGCCTGGACCTTGTCGTCCATCCACTTGCTGTAGTTTCTTTTTTGGTCAGTTTTCTGAATTGTCAAAATACAACACTTGTGGAAATTAAATGAATGAATTAAATTGCATAGGTGAATGGAATGTGGAAACACTGTCAGTGTAGTCCACCATGCAGTGTTCTCCAGCAGATAGCCCCGCCCCTAAGAATTCCTGGTAATCTGAAAAGTACTACCTCCCTACCAGGAACTTCTTCGCGGAAAGTTCAGGGCTGGGGGAAGTTATTTACCTAGGTAATTTTCAGTACAAACGCACCAGTGTTTTTGAAAGTTCAGGGTAATGCTCAAAGTTCCTGCAAAAGTTTCTGCAGTGGAAAAGGGTCTATTATCTGATTCCCTTCTTCATTACCGTATCCTTTCCTGAATACCCTTCCCCCACTGCATACTAATTTTCCCAAATACCCCCCACTGCATGCTAACTTTCCTGAATATCCCCCATTGCATGTGAATTTTCCCATATCCTTACCCAAATCCCCCTACTGTGTGTGTAAATTTTCTTGCAAGTGTCATGGCCGTGGGGTGAACTGTTACCAGACACACTATATTGCCAAAAGTATTTGCTCACCTGCCTTGACTCGCATATGAATTTAAGTGGCATCCCATTCCTAGTCTATGGGGTTCAATATGACGTCAGTCCACCCTTTGCAGCTATAACAGCTTCAACTCTTCTGGGAAGGCTGTCCACAAGGTGGTTCATGGGAATTTTTGACCATTCTTCCAGAAGCGCATTTGTGAGGTCACACACTGATGTTGGACGAGAAGGCCTGGCTCTCAGTCTCTGCTCTAATTCATCCCAAAGGTGTTCTATCGGGTTGAGGTCAGGACTCTGTACAGGCCAGTCCAGTTCATCCACACCAGAATCTGTCATCCATGTGTTAATGGACCTTGCTTTGTGCACTGGTGCACAGTCATGTTGGAAGAGGAAGGGGCCAGCTCCAAACTGTTCCCACAAAGTTGAGAGCATGGAATTGTCCAAAATGTCTTGGTATGCTGAAGCATTCCCAGTTCCTTTCACTGGAACTAAGGGGCCAAGCCCAGCTCCTGAAAAACAACCCCACACCATAATCCCCCCTCCACCAAACTTTACACTTGGCACAATGCGGTCCGACAAGTATCGTTCTCCTGGTGACCACCAAACCCAGACCTGTCCATCAGATTGCCAGATGGAGAAGCGCGATTGGTCACTCCAGAGAAGGCGCCTCCACTGCTCTAGAGTCCAGTGGCGGCGTGCTTTACACCACTGCATCCGGCGCTTTGCATTGCACTTGGTGATGTATGGCTTGGATGCAGCTGCCATGGAAACCCATTCCATGAAGCTCTCTGCGCACTGTTCTTGAGCTATTCTGAAGGCCACATGAAGTTTGGAGGTCTGTAGCGATTGACTCCACAGAAAGTTGGCGACCTCTTCACACTATGCGCCTCAACATCCGCCTACCCCACTCCGTCAGTTTACGTGGCCTACCACTTCGTGGCTGAGTTGCTGTCGTTCTCAAACACTTCCACTTTCTTATAATACAGCTGACAGTGACTGTGGAATATTTAGGAGCAAAGAAATTTCATGACTGGATTTGTTGCACAGGTGGCATCTTATCACAGTTCCACACTGGAATTCACTGAGCTCCTGAGAGCGACCCATTCCTTCACAAATGTTTGTAAAAGCAGTCTGCATGCCTAGGTGCTTAATTTTATACACCTGTGGCCATGGAAGTGATTGGAACACCTGATTCTGATTATTTGGATGGGTGAGTGAGTACTTTTGGCAATATAGTGTATCTCGATACTAACCCCAAAATGGTATAATGACAACGCCACCCTGATAAGGGACAAAAGAAACATAAATAGGCTAAGCCTAAATTTATCCCGCTGTAAGGTCACACAGGTTAGTATCTGAAGAGACAGTAGACCAAATTATAAAAATACAGTCTTTATTTAATAGTGTTTTTCACATTAAAACAAAAGATAATTTCTCTTTTTAAAAACCAATATACACATTCATCCATCCATACTCACACTTGTATAAAAAAAAAACAATATTCATTCATTCATTCATTCATTCATTCATTATCTGAACCCGCTTTATTCTCACTAGGGTCACAGGGGTTGCTCGGAGCCTATCCCAGCTACATAGGGGCGAAGGTGGGGTACACCCTGGACAAGTCGCCAGTTCATCGCAGGGCTGAACATATAGAGACAAACAATCACTCTCACATTCACACCTATGGGCAATTTCAATTAACCAATTAACCTATCAGTGCATGTCTTTGGATGGTGGGAGGAAGCCGGAGTACCCGCAGCGAACCCACACAGACACGGGGAGAACATGCAAACTCCACACAGAAAGGTCCTACCCCCTGTCGACTGGTGTTGGAATCGAACCCAGGACCTTCTTGCTGTGAGGCACGAGTGCTAACCACTGCACCACTGTACCACTGTGAAACAATATTTCAAAATACAATTTAAAATAGTCCAAACGCCACCACGGCAAGCCGGAGCTATAAACAGTCCTCCTTGTTCTAATACAGTTCTTGGTACAAGTGAAAGTCAGCCTACCAGGGTGTAGTAGGACATCATTTATGTGTGCCAGAGGTTCGCTGAAGCCTCTTCAGCATTAATGGAGGATGGTTCCGCGGATCCAGAAAGTGAAACGGTGGTCCCAGATGGATCGGTCTGGGGTCCACCCACCAGAGGAGGAGAGAACGGGTCGGAGGTCTGGGGTTTGCAGGAACGAAGAAGAAAAGGAGCAAAAGAAACGAAAGAAGGGGAGGCTCGTCACTCCTCAGATCCTGGATTTAATAACATCATTTAGTGATTGAACAGTACTAACACTGAGAACTATCACTAATTACCAAATACATACCACACCACAACTTTAAACACCCAGCCGGGATGATCACAGTGCCGCACGCCATGCCCTCAAATGCCGCCAGAGAGCTGCAACAGCATTCAATTAGGTCTACGGATACAACATGGATATTTTATGCGTCTGTCACTACTCACCAGGGGCAATGAACACGGAGGCTTTTCCCACGGAGCGCAAAAAGCTCCCAGAACGCCGGCGTTTAATGTTGCGACATGCAACACAAAACATGCAGTAACTTGGCCTTAAATCCCAGCACAGGTGAGTAAATCTGGGTTGTAGTTTTGGCTGCTCTCAGTCGGGAGCTCTGTTGTAAACCGGCGGGTGACGTCAGGAGTGAAAGAGACAGGACCAGGTGAGAGGTCCTCCTAATTTAGGCTCTGGTACATGATTGGCAGGCTAGCAGGTGTGAGCACCACCACACAAGGTAACAAACAGTGACTGACTGGGTTCATCATTCAATCAAAAGGCCCTTTGAGGAGACTGGAGGTGTCACTTGTAAATGCGATTCACCCTAAAAACGGTGGATCTTGTGAGAAGCTCTTGATATTTTCTTCACAATTGCTGCTCGTGTGTGGAGCTGACCTTTCTTTGCAAGGAAATAAAATCTTGTCAGCTGGCAGAAGTCTCTATTTCATTATTCACCAGCAGCAGAGCAAAATTTCCGTAACATATGTCACTGACTGTGGGCAGGCGGCTGCCGATGGTCCTTTGTGCAGACTTCACTACTCTTTGTAGCCTTTCTGTCTACAGCTGAGCAGCTGCCATACCACACAGTGATGCAGGAGGAAAACATTTGATAACCTTTCTGTATTGTGTCTTTAATAAAATAAGTAAATACTTTTATTTTTATTTTTTTTAACATTAATAAATTCAGACTGATCAAAGATTTTTGTTTTTTTTTTCAAAATGAATGATTGAATGAGTGAATGAATAAACTGCAAAAATCATTACTTTTTATAGGGGGTGAACCATATCCTGTTCCTCTGATTCTCAGATACTGTAACTGAAAATGAAGAGCAATCTCTTTGGCATTGTTTCTTTTAGATCAAAAGATTTCAGGAAAGTACCTTTCATAGTTTCAGTTTTACTTGTTCATTGTCTCCTTTATGTAATATCAGATTTCAAACTGTAGGGAGGAGTTCCTTGATGTCATAATAGGTCTGACCAGAAGTGGGACCAAGTCAGTGTTTTGCAAGTCACAAGTAAGTCTCGAGTCTTTGTCCTCAAGTCCTGAGCAAGTCCCAAGTCAAGAATGTCATGTCCAAAGTCAAGTCCGAAGTCCTAAACTTTAAATTTCAAGTCCTTCAAGTCTTTTTAAGAATAATAATATATTACATTTAGATGAAAGATCATATACACTTTTTAAATTGGTATTTATTTATCAAAACATGTTTGATAAGTGAACTGACAACATGTACAAAATGTACAAAAAAAAAAGTGCTGATTGGGGTGGGAATTGATAGGATTTTTCTCAGTAAAAATGCCATTGTCGATTCTCCTTACCAATCCAATTCCTTATCAATTCTCCTATTGATTCCTGAGTGTTTTTTTGGAGTAGGAACAAAAGTAGTTGGACAGGTCATAGTGGAGCTTGTTTGACCATTTTCCATATCAAAGCATTCACAATGTCACACATATACACCACTGTACACACATAAACAGAAAGTGAAACACAATCATATTTTCCTTAACTGTTTAATGAACAAATGTAAATATTCTGAAAGAATGACGATTTTAAAACATGTTAGGGTGATATGATCCAGACTGGTCAGTGGTGGCACTCCTAGTGAGTGACAGACAAACCACAACAGTGGAATGGTCCAGTTACTCTGGAGGTCCCGTTTTCTGGTTTTCTGTGGCCTTGCGGTCCGTGGTGTGCTTGGACCCGGTCCATGGTGCACTCAGACAAGGTCTGTGCGCTCAGATCTGGTCATGACGCGATGTAGGGAAAACCAGAAAACAGCATGCTGGGAAATTAGGGAATCATTAAGAAGAAATTGGGGATGTACATTTCTGATGGAATTGATCAATTGGAACTGGTTCTAAGTTGGAATCGGTTTTGGATTCCCACCCCTACTGCTGACAGGTCACACAAGCACACCGAGGCAGCGAGAGAGAGAGGTGAATTGTATCGCTCAAATGAGGTAGGCATGAAATGATTTGATTAGTACACTTTTTAAAAGACACACTTTTTAATCTTAACATTTTGGGTAATGTATCACGTCTTTTCAAGTCATAAGGCTGAAGTCCAAGTGAAGTCACAAGTCACTGGTGTTCAAGTCTAAGTCGAATTACAAGTCTTTTTACATTTTGTCAAGTTGAGTCTAAAGACATCAAATGAATGACTGGAGTCTGACACCACATTTCACTGTCGGTAACAGTAACAGCGTTGTAGCGTTTCAAATAGTAATTAATTAGATTAGATTATTACTGGTGAAGAATATAGTGTTGTGTTAACTCTTTCCCCGCCATTGATGGGATATTCCGTCAATTGCTTTCCAACGCTTCCCTGCAAATGACAAGATTTCTAGTGGACATTCAAGAAGAAGACAGACACGGAGACATGGGACAAGACAAAGGACACCTAGTCTTCATCTGTTAGACAGTGTTAGTTCAGATTCTGACTGTGGACACGCAGCAGATTCAGCTCCATAATGTCAGCGGGGTCAGGTAAGACACTGTTTTATTAGGCTTTTGTATAAAATAAATAAATACATATATTCATGCATAGATAAATAACTAGATGTCCATATAATTATTTAGAGATCAAACAAAGCAGGTGGTCCAACAGGAGGACATGGTGCAGCCAAGGAAAGGCCAGAAATCTACAGTATTTAGTGCATTTGCTTCTTTTTTTTGTTGAAAATGAGGAATATTGAAGTCTTTATATCAAAAAGCAAAACTAAAATGTGAAAAACTCATAATTGATGTAAGTAAATGTGTAAAGTTTATAAGGAACCTGGTGCTTTAGAAGATGTTTGGTGTAAAGTTTGGTGTGGATTCCCCTAACATTTTGTGGAATGATGGGCTATCTTACAGCTGTTTGTTATTATTATTATGCCCGAGCCGAGTAAAGCCGGCGCAGGGCCTATCGAGTCTGCAGTGGGCGCATGGGGACAAAATCGCCAGTGGCGCGGTCGCCTTTCGCCACTGTCGCCACTCTCACACATATTCACATTCACGGCACTGAGACCTTTCCGACGATGTGTATGACATGCACAAATCGCATATTTACACCTGCTCAGAATGAATGGGAGTCAATGGGACATGCCCAGTCGCGGTCAGTCATGTGGGTGTAAGTGCACGACACGTGACCTCTGACCCCACAGACATGTTGGGGACCTCGAGAGCTTTGACATGAGGCCAAATACGTGGTTGCCATAGAAACGGCTATATTGTTCTTGCTCAGATTCTTATTATTTTTCTTTCTTTATTTATTTATTAGGCCCGAGCCGAGTAAAGCCGGCGCAGGGCCTATTGAGTCTGCAGTGGGCGCATGGGGACGAAATCGCCAGTGACGCGGTCGCCTTTCACCACTGTCGCCACTCTCACACACATTCACATTCACCGCACTGAGACCTTTCCGACGATGTACATGACATGTGCACAAGTCGCATATTTACACCTGCTCAGAATGAATGGGAGTCAATGGGACACGCCCACTCGGGGTAAGTCATGTGGGTGTAAGTGCATGACACGTGACCTCTGACCCCACAGACATGTGGGGGACCTCGAGAGCTTTCACATAAGGCCAAATATGTGGTTGCCATAGAAACGGCTATATTGTTCTTGCTCAGATTCTTATTATTTTTTTCTTTACTTATTTTTTTAGGCCCGAGCCGAGTAAAGCCGGCGCAGGGCCTATTGAGTCTGCAGTGGGCGCATGGGGAAAAAATCGCCAGTGACGCGGTCGCCTTTCGCCACTGTTGCCACTCTCACACATATTCACATTCACGGCACTGAGACCTTTCCGACGATGTACATGACATGTGCACAAATCGCATATTTACACCTGCTCAGAATGAATGGAAGTCAATGGGAAATGCCCAGTCGCGGTCAGTCATGTGGGTGTAAGTGCACGACACGTGACATCTGACCCCACAGACATGTGGGGGACCTCAACAGCTGTCAAATAAGGCCAAATATGTGGTTGCCATAGAAACGGCTATATTCTTCTTGCTCAGATTCTTATTATTAGGCCCGAGCCAAGTAAAGCCGGTGCAGGGCCTATTGAGACTGCAGTGGGCGCATGGGGACGAAATCGCCAGTGACGCGGTCGCCTTTCGCCACTGTCGCCACTCTCACACATATTCACATTCACGGCACTGAGACCTTTCCGACGATGTACATGACATGTGCACAAGTCGCATATTTACACCTGCTCAGAATCAATGGGAGTCAATGGGACACGCCCACTCGGGGTCAGTCATGTGGGTGTAAGTGCACGACACGTGACATCTGACCCCACAGACATGTGGGGGAGCTCGAGAGCTTTCAAATAAGACCAAATATGTGGTTGCCATAGAAACGGCTATATTGTTCTTGCTCAGATTATTATTTTTTATTTATTTTTTTTTTATTATTTTTCTTTCTCCTGCGCTTTGAGCTCAATTTTGACCCCCTGAACATTTACGAAAACTCACCAAAGTTTGCACAAAATTCAGAAATGTGCAAAACTGAATTTACATATAGGTTTCGTAGATGTCGGTAAAGAAATGTTGCGGCAGCACCCCCTTGAAAAGTGGAAATGCATTGCGCCATGGGAGCACGTCCAACATAAAGTTTGTCGTAGAGCCACGAAAATCGGTAGACAGATTCACCATGAGGAGACAAACAAAAAATATAATTATAGCCACGCCCCAAAACCAACCCTTAGTCGGCCATATTGGATTGAAATTTCCAAAATGCTGAGTCAGCGTTTTCGCTGACGTCATATTTTAACTATCTTCTCCTTGGCTGTTTGGCCAAATGAGCTGAAGTTAGCTGAATTTTTTGAATCGGTGTCACCGTTTTTGTGCGACGAGGTTGCAAACTTTGCGAAGTTTTTTCGAAAATTTACCATCACAAAAATTGCTTCAGCTCAGACATACAAACACCGATTTGGCCGAAATTTGACTCAGACGTCCATCGCCCAGGCCTACACCCATTTATTAAAAGAAATTGAAATTTCGCACTATAGTGCCCCCTACAAATGTACATTTACAAAAATGACATCAGTTCGGACATATGAACACCGATTTGGCTCAAATTTGACTCAGACATCTGTTTCCCAGGCCTACACCTATTTATCAAAAGAAACTGAAATTTTGCACCACAGCGCCCCCTACAAAAATTTTTAATATATATATTTTTTTCATTAAAATTGCTTCAGTTCGGACATACGAACACCGATTTGGCTCAAATTTGACTCAGACGTCTATCTCTCAGGCCTACACCCATTAATCAGAAAAAATTGAAATTCGGTGCCATAGCGCCCCCTACAATTTTCCCTTACGAAAATTACTTCACGTTAGACATGCGAACACCAATTTGGCTCAAATTTGAATCAGATGTCAATCTCCCAGGCCTACACCCATTTATCAAAAGAAATTGCCACTTCACTCAGTAGCGCCCCCTACAAATTTACCTTCATGAAAATTGCATTAATTCGGACATACGAACACCGATTTGGCTCAAATTTGACTCAGTGGTACATCTCGCAGGCCTACGCCCATTCAACGGAAGAAATTTAATGTTAGCTTCATAGCGCCCCCTACAGATTTACTTATACAAAAATTTCTTTAGTTTGGACATACGAACAAAGATGTGCCTCAAATTTGAATCAGTTGTCAATCTCCCAGGCCTACACCCAATCATCAGAAGACATTGAAATTTGGTGCTAGAATGCCACCTGCTGAACGATGGACATACTTCTACTGGACGTGCCCGTTGCGAGGGCCTTTAGATGCCGCTTGCGGCTTTAATTATTTTTATTATTTTTTTTTTTTTTGTCTTATTTTTCTTTCTCCTGCGCTTTGAGCTCAATTTTGACCCTCTGAACATTTACGAAAACTCACCAAATTTTGCCTAAAATTCAGAAGTGTAAGAAATTGAATTTACATATAGGTTTCGTAGATGTCGGTAAAGAAATGTTGCGGCAGCGCCCCCTTGAAAAGTGGAAATGCATTGCGCCAATGGGAGCGCGTCCAACATAAAGTTTGTCATAGAGCCACGAAAATCGGTAGACAGATTCATCATGAGGAGACAAACAAAAAATATTATTATGGCCACGCCCCTAAACCTACCCTTAGTCGGCCATATTGGATTGAAATTTCCAAAATGCTGAGTCAGCGTTTTCGCTGAAGTTGTATCTTCTATCTCCTACTAAGCCGTTTGGCCGAATGAGCTCAAAATCGGTGTACAGTATCTAGAGAAGTGGGGCATCAAAACTTAGCCGAATTTTTTGAATCGGCATCACCATTTTGTGTGACGAGGTTGCAAACTTTGCGAAGTTTTTTCGAAAATTTACCATCATAAAAATTGCTTCAGCTCAGACATACGAACAGCAATTTGGCTGAAATTTGACTCAGACGTCCATCTCCCTGGCCTACACCCATTTATTAAAAGAAATTGAAATTTCGCACTATAGCGCCCCCTACAAATGTACATTTACAAAAATGACATCAGTTCGGACATACGAACACCGATTTGGCTCAAATTTGACTCAGACATCTGTCTCAAAGGCCTACACCTATTTATCAAAAGAAACTGAAATTTTGCACTACAGCGCCCCCTACAAAAATTTTTAATATTTTTTGTTAAAATTGCTTCAGGTTCGGACATACGAACACCGATTTGGCTCAAATTTGACTCAGACGTCTATATCACAGGCCTACACCCATTTATCAGAAAAATTTTAAATTCGGCGCCATAGCGCCCCCTACAATGTTACCTTTACGAAAATTACTTCACGTTAGACATGTGAACACCAATTTGGCTCAAATTTGAATCAGTTGTCAATCTCCCAGGCCTACACCCATTTATCAAAAGAAATTGCCACTTCGCTCAGTAGCGCCCCCTACAAATTTACCTTCACAAAAATTGCATCAGTTCAGACATACGAACACCGATTTGGCTCAAATTTGACTCAGTGGTACATCTCACAGGCCTACACCCATTCAATGGAACAAATTGAATTTTTGCTCATAGCGCCCCCTACAGATTTATATATACAAAATTTTGTTCAGTTCGGACATACGAACACTGATTTGTCTCAAATCAATTGTCAATGTCCCAGGCCTAAACCCATTCATTAGAAGACACAAAATTTGGGGCTACAGCGCCACCTGCTGAACGATGAGCATACTTCCACTGGATGTGCCTGTGGCGAGGGCCTTTAGATGCCGCTTGCGGCTTTAATTATTTTTTTTATTTTTTATTTTTTGTCTTATTTTTCTTTCTCCTGCGCTTTGAGCTCAATTTTGACCCTCTGAACATTTACGAAAACTCACCAAATTTTGCCTAAAATTCAGAAGTGTGAGAAATTGAATTTACATATAGGTTTCGTAGATGTCGGTAAAGAAATGTTGCAGCAGCGCCCCCTTGAAAAGTGGAAATGCATTGCGCCAATGGGAGCGCGTCCAACATAAAGTTTGTCGTAGAGCCACGAAAATCAGTAGACAGATTCATCATGAGGAGACAAACAAAAAATATTATTATGGCCACGCCCCTAAACCAACCCTTAGTCGGCCATATTGGATTGAAATTTCCAAAATGCTGAGTCAGCGTTTTCACTGAAGTTGTATTTTAACTATCTCCTACTAAGCCGTTTGGCTGAATGAGCTCAAAATCGGTGTACAGTATCTAGAGAAGTGAGGCATCAAAAGTTAGCCGAATTTTTTGAATCGGCATCACCGTTTTTGTGTGACAAGGTTGCAAACTTTGCAAAGTTTTTTTGAAAATTTACCATCATAAAAATTGCTTCAGCTCAGACATACGAACAGCGATTTGGCTGAAATTCGACTCAGACGTCCATCTCCCGGGCCTACACCCATTTATTAAAAGAAATTGAAATTTTGCACTATAGCGCCCCCTACAAATGTACATTTACAAAAATGACATCAGTTCGGACATACGAACACCGATTTGGCTCAAATTTGACTCAGACATCTGTCTCAAACGCCTACACCTATTTATCAAAAGAAACTGAAATTTTGCACTACAGCGCCCCCTACAAAATTTTTTAATACGTTTTATTAAAATTGCTTCAGTTTGGACATACGAACACCTATTTGGCTCAAATTTGACTCAGACGTCTATATCCCAGGCCTACACCCATTTATCAGAAAAATTTTAAATTCGGCGCCATAGCGCCCCCTACAATGTTACCTTTACGAAAATTACTTCACGTTAGACATGCGAACACCAATTTGGCTCAAATTTGAATCAGTTTTCAATCTCCCACGCCTACACCCATTTATCAAAAGAATTTGCCACTTCGCTCAGTAGCGCCCCCTACAAATTTACCTTCACGAAAATTGCATCAGTTCAGACATACGAAAACCGATTTGGCTCAAATTTGACTCAGTGGTACATCTCACAGGCCTACACCCATTCAATGGAACAAATTGAATTTTTGCTCATAGCGCCCCCTACAGATTTATATATACAAAATTTTGTTCAGTTCGGACATACGAACACTGATTTGTCTCAAATCAATTGTCAATGTCCCAGGCCTAAACCCATTCATTAGAAGACTAAAAATTTGGGGCTACAGCGCCACCTGCTGAACGATGAGCATACTTCCACTGGACGTGCCCTTGGCGAGGGCCTTTAGATGCCGCTTGCGGCTTTAATTAGGCCCGAGCCGAGTAAAGCCGGCGCAGGGCCTATTGAGTCTGCAGTGGGCGCATGGGGACAAAATCGCCAGTGACGCGGTCGCCTTTCGCTACTGTCGCCACTCTCACACATATTCACATTCACGGCACTGAGACCTTTCCGACGATGTATATGACATGTGCACAAATTGCATATTTACACCTGCTCAGAATGAATGGGAGTCAATGGGACACGCCCACTCGGGGTCAGTCACATGTGTGTAAGTGCACGACAGGTGACATCTGACCCCACACACATGTGGGGGCCCTCGAGAACTTTCAAAAAAGGGCAAATATGTGGTTGCCATAGAAACGGCTATATTGTTCTTGCTCAGATTATTATTATTTTTATTTATTTATTTTTTTTCTTATTTTTCTTTCTCCTGCGCTTTGAGCTCAATTTTGACCCTCTGAACATTTACGAAAACTCACCAAATTTTGCCTAAAATTCAGAAGTGTGAGAAATTGAATTTACATATAGGTTTCGTAGATGTCAGTAAAGAAATGTTGTGGCAGCGCCCCCTTGAAAAGTGGAAATGCATTGCGCCAATGGGAGCGCGTCCAACATAAAGTTTGTCGTAGAGCCACGAAAATCGGTAGACAGATTCATCATGAGGAGACAAACAAAAAATATTATTATGGCCACGCCCCTAAACCCATAAACCCACCCTTAGTCGGCCATACTGGATTGAAATTTCCAAAATGCTGAGTGAGCGTTTTCACTGAAGTTGTATTTTAACTATCTCCTACTAAGCCGTTTGGCCGAATGAGATCAAAATCGGTGTACAGTATCTAGAGAAGTGGGGCATCAAAAGTTAGCCGAATTTTTTGAATCGGCATCACCGTTTTTGTGTGACAAGGTTGCAAACTTTGCAAAGTTTTTTTGAAAATTTACCATCATAAAAATTGCTTCAGCTCAGACATACGAACAGCGATTTGGCTGAAATTTGACTCAGACGTCCATCTCCCAGGCCTACACCCATTTATTAAAAGAAATTGAAATTTCGCACTATAGCGCCCCCTACAAATGTACATTTACAAAAATGACATCAGTTCAGACATACGAACACCGATTTGGCTCACATTTGACTCAGACATCTGTCTCCCAGGCCTACACCTATTTATCAAAAGAAACTGAAATTTTGCACTACAGCGCCCCCTACAAAAAATTTTAATATTTTTTTATTAAAATTTCTTCAGTTCGGACATACGAACACCGATTTGGCTCAAATTTGACTCAGACGTCTATCTCCCAGGCCTACACCCATTTATCAGAAATATTTGAAATTCGGTGCCATAGCGCCCCCTACAATTTTACCTTTACGAAAATTACTTCACGTTAGACATACGAATACCAATTTGGCTCAAATTTGAATGAGTTGTCAGTCTCCCAAGCCTACACCTATTTATCAAAAGAAATTGCAACTTCGCTCAGTAGCACCCCCTACAAATTTACCTTCACGAAAATTGCATTAATTCAGACATATGAACACCGATTTGGCTCAAATTTGACTCAGTGGTACATCTCGCAGGTCTACACCCATTCAACAGAAGAAATTTAATTTTAGCTGCATAGCGCCCCCTACAGATTTACTTATACAACAGTTTCTCTAGTTTGGACATACGAACACTGATTTGTCTCAAATTTGAGTCAATTGTCAATCTCCCAGGCCTACGCCCATTCATCAGAATCAGTATCTAGAGAAGTGGGGCATCAAAAGTTATTTTTTGGATTGTTGTCACTGTTTTTGTGTGACGACGTCGCAAACTTTGCAAAGTTTCGTCGCGAATTTACCATTACAAAAATTGCTTCAGCTCAGACATACAAACACCGATTTGGCTCAAATTTGACTCAGACGTCCATCTCCCAGGCCTACACCCATTTTATAAAAAAAATTGAAATTTCGCACTATAGCGCCCCCTACAAGTGTACATTTTATAAAATGACATCAGTTCAGAGATACGAACACCAATTTGGCTCACATTTGACTCAGACATCTGTCTCCCAGGCCTACACCTATTTGTCAAAAGAAACTGAAATTTCGCAATACAGCGCCCCCTACAAGTTTTTTTTTTTTTTTTTTTTTTTAGTAAAATTGCTTCAGTTTGGACATACGAACACCAATTTGGCTCAAATTTGACTCAGATGTCGATCTCTCAGGCCTACACCCATATATCAGAAAAAATTGCAATTTGGCGCTATAGCGCCCTCTACAATTTTACCTTTACGAAAATTACTTTACTTCAGACATACAAACACCAATTTGGCTCAAATTTGACTCAGTGGTACATCTCGCAGGCCTACACCCATTCAATGGAACAAATTGAATTTTGGCTCCATAACGCCCCCTACAGATTTATTTATACAAAAATTTGTTCAGTTCGGACTTACGAACACTGATTTTCCTCAAATTTGAGTCAATTGTCAATCTCCCAGGCCTACACCCATTCATTAGAAGACATTGAAATTTGGTGCTAGAGCGCCACCTGCTGAACAATGAGCATACTTCTACTGGATGTGCCCTTGGCGAGGGCCTTTAGATGCCGCTTGCGGCTTTAATTGTTGTTATTATTATTTTGTTTTGTGATTTTGAATACAGTGTTACTCTTTGTAAATAAGAAAGTTTCAAAAATGAAAATAGGAAATCAGTTTTATCTTGAAAATCAATATCTTTGAAAAAAAAAAATGCAATTTTCTCAGTTTTTTGCTCAATTTTGTTTTTTTTTTTCCTGAAAATGACCAATATTCAAATGTTTATATCTCACAAATGAATGAAGAAAGAATAAAACAGGTTTTTTTTGTCTTTAAAAGTTGAAGTTCTGTTCTTTCTTTTGATGTATTCAGTGTTCACATACTCTTAACACAACATTTTCAGTGAGCCTTCAAAGATTAGTGAATATGACCAAAAAGACTGGCGCTGGCTACCAAGTCACTGTAAAATGCTCTGGCAGGGAAAGAGTTAAATACCATGCATCACTTACTAGTATTGTATTCTGGCTTTCAACTCACAGTAGCCTTCTCTACTGATAAACTCACCTCACAGTAAACTCATTGACACCACTACTGATAAATTCATGGTCAGTTCTGCTCGCAGGAGGAGATGTTGTGGCTTCAGGGAGCTGACAGTCATGAAACTTTACGTAGCACATCCCAGTAGTGAGGCATGGACTGGCATTTGTCAAGTACCGTCAATAGGTTAGGTCTATTCAGTAGGTGGAGTCAGATGATGTTACAAAAGTCCAACACATTGTTTGGGGTGGAGTCACCCAAGAAAATATTAGTCAACCACACCCAGAATTTGGGACTTTTTGGGACTCAAGTTCCTGCATGAGTTCTTATCCAGAGAGACCAGCACTAATTATTATATTTTACCTGTGACCGAATACATGAAAACAATAATGGCGTTAGTAATACGATTATTCCCAACACTGTTCATAAAAACAGTGAAAAGAATGAAAATGCATTAAAAGATTTGAAAGCCATCAGCAGTCTAACTGGAGAGAGATACCACACATGTACAAAAAATAAGAGTATTGAAAGTGAGATATGAGCTCTGATGCAAAAAATAGATATCATGGTCTCAGAGAATGATCCACAATGTTACAGTAGACCACTGGTTAATGAAAAGAAAGAGCAGAAAGACCATCTGGACCATGTGGACCATCGAGCCCAAGAACATGGAATGAGAGTTTCACCTGGATTTCAGTTCAATGAACCAGGTGAGACAAACCTCAGGAAATTATAATAATAATAATAATAATAATAATAATAATAATAATAATAATAATAATAATAATAATAATAATGGATTAAATTTATATAGCGCTTTTCTATGAATGCATATTCAAAGCACACACACAGTGAATCCATTATTCTTTCACTCTCACATTCTCCCTCTGGTGATGGTAAACTACATCTGTAGCCACAGTTGCCCTGGGGCAGACTGACAGAAGCGTGGCTGCCAATTTGCACCTACGGCTCCTCCGACCACCACCAAACATTCATACGCATTCATACACCAGTGTGAGTAGCAGCACTGGAGGCAAGGAGGCTAAAGTGCCTTGCCCAAGGACACAACAGCACATGGACAGATCGGGATTCGAACCGCCAACCCTCCGGTTATTGGACGACCTGCCCTACCATCTGAGCCATGAGTTATTGTTATTTCTGTTATTATTGTACACAGGCCCGGACTGGCTAATCAGGAGGACCGGGACAATTCCCGGTGGGCCGGTATAATATTTAGGCCGTGAGGGCCGGAGTTCAGTTTAAATACATATTAATTTTTTTAAATTTATTTATTTATTTTTTTTTTTGGGGGGGGGGGTCAGTCATAGCACTGGGTTGATCACGTAAACTGCAACCTCTGTTCCTGGGCCCCACCCCCTCCACTAGCAAACAGACGCAGACGCACCGTCACCTGACGTAATCTGTCCTTGCATTCGGTTAGTAGCTCTATACTGTAGCTGTGGAGCATATACGATCTGTGCTCTGTAGGCTGTGGATGGTCAGCTGTGTTTGCTGTTTGAAACATGGATAATAGAAAGAGCAAGGGTGGTGTGGAGAAGGCAAGAATTAAAAAGAGGAAAGCTCTTGAAGCAAACGCAGCCAAATGTACCAAAATCTGCAACTTTTTCACAAAAACGAGCTCCGGTTGGAAACAACTAATGAGGACGATGAAACGGGTAAACCACCTTTCAAGTTAGTTAATTATCGAGTCAATGAATTGTGTGGCATTGTGGCGTGTAACATAACATTATGCAGTTTAAATAATAGTATGATGCGACGCCACATAACTGGGAAACTTTGTCTTGTAGCTCCTCAGATTCAGAAAGCAGATCCAGCAGCAGACACCAGCCATGAGCCCACAAGTCCAGAGTGGGCAGGTAGGACTGCTCAGAGAGGGAAGAGGATTAGAATAAATAGGCCACAATGAAGAGTATGGTGTAGGCCTGTTCTACAGTGTATGAAAGGTGCTCTGAGATGCTCCATGATTCAGAACTACATGAATGAAACTGACACCAAGGCTTTGAAAATAGAAGATTTGTGCTGAGAATTCTGACCATTTTTAAAATGTGCTTTAGTGTCAGAAGCAGAGCCAGGAGCCAGTAGTGATGAGGGGATTGTTCCTGTCAGGATGGAAGGAAAAGGTGAGCTGTTGGAACAGACTGTGTGAACAAGCATTAGTTCTAGTAAAACCACTTTCTATACCCAAACGATAGTCCTGACCTATTTTATTTTTTATCATTAACAGTGAGACAGTAAATACACAAAGCCCACAACTGAAAGGCAATAGCATAAATTAATGTTAAATAAGCCTGCATATTTTGTCTATGTAAATATCTGAATTGGTTAAGTAAGTCAAAATGTCTGTAGATTTTTTTTTTTTTTATTGTGATACAGGTGCAGGCGAGTCTAGGGAAACTGGAGGAAGTGTGAAAGGGAGAGCAGAGTCTACTGATGACAGAGGAGCAGCTCAGCAGCAGAACCCTGAACCACTAGGCACAAATGACACAGATGAAGATGAGTCTGCTGTTAGCTTTGATTGCTTTGCTCGCCCTCAGTCACAGGATATACAGACAGTTTTTTCTTGTCATCCTCATCAAAGCCCTAATATCACTATACCAAAAGTTTTCAATAGCAAAGATGGAACAAACCGCAAGTAAGTTGTGATGGAAATCTTTTGTTGCAGAGGATACAAAAATAATAGTTATTAGAAAGTGCAGCAAGCTTTTATTTATTTATTTTTTATTATTTATTTTTTTTATTTAATATTTTTATATATTCTTTCATTTCATTTCAAACATTTTAAAGGTTTGAAAAATGTTAACACTTATAAGAACAAAAATATAGATTCTGTCATTGTTGTGTTGTGAGGAATAATAATGTTGGAGATGTCGATGTGCACCCACTGTTGAAATAAATCCACATTGTGAAGCAACCTTTACTCGCGCTGAATTGGAAATATTTTAGAAAATACACTGAATTACAAGGCTTTGGAGAACAGTGTGTAGACCTAACATGTAAGGTTATAATTCCATGATTTTAATAATAACTGGTCGTGAGCTAAAGTGGGCCGGTCGGAGGTATGAAACTCCAGGGCTGAAAATGAGTCTCAGTCCAGCCCTGATTGTACGCTACCATTTTTGCTGTCACTGCCAGTCTGGGATTCTCCCAGACAGAGGCGGTGAATCGGCCAAGAGGAGTTGCACCTTTCCCAATGCACTCATTAATTTCTTCAATGAGAGACAGGTTAACACTAATGGTGGACCCAAGGTAGGTTAATTTGATTGACAACAGCCAATTTGTGGCTATCAGTGGTGTTGACAGTGGGGTTTCCACATGTTGGCCTATGACATTTGTCATTGTCAGACTGATGGTGAGTCTGAAGTCTTTGTTGGATTGGGAGAATCTGTCCATGAGACACCGGAGTTGTTGTTCAGTGTGTGCCATGACTGCAGCATTGTCAGCAAAGAGCGTGTCTCTGATCAGAGCCTCACATAGATCTTTGCTCTTAGTCTTGCAGAGTTGAACAGTCACCTAGCCATTATGGCACTTAGGTACACCCCTTTTGATGAGGTCCCAAAAGCATGTTTCAAGAGCAGAACGCAGAAAAAATCAAAGAGGGTGGGCACAAGGTTACAGCCTTGTTTAACTCTACTCTTGATGTTAGAAGACTCGGACATACTGCCCTCATATTGGATGTTTGTCATGGAATGACCTGATCATTCAATGTAGTTTTGCGGGGCATCCGATTTTCAGCAGGATGTTGAAGAGCCTTTCCCTGCTGACCAGGTCAAATACTTTGATGAGGTCGATGAAGACAGACTATTATTTCCTTCTTTTAGTTTGCTCAACAAGAAGGATTAAAGCTGAAGTAAACATCCCATATTCATAAAACACTGTATTAAAGACTCTAATTTTACAGAAACATAAGACTCATATGTTCATGATGTTCAATTATAAATTGATATTTATAAACAAGTATGTATAGGTTCAAAATTGTAAGCATGAATCTGGTTTAAGGACCACAATATTTTCAGTATTATCATTTTAATACATGAAGCCTTTCTACTTGTAAATAATTTAACTGTCATTGATTAATAAAGCAGTTATCCAACTCTGATAGTCATGTTTATTTTAGCTGCATCTGTCACATGTATATGACTGTTTGTCAAATATTTGTCAGTATACATTGTTAGTCTATTGTTTTTTAAAGGGTAGATTGTAGGATGAGTTTACAGTCTAGTGACCACATGGGTGTGAATCCATTAAACAGTGAAACCTCTGGTTCATTTCACTGCTGGCTGACACATTTATTGCATGTCAATAAATGCAACAAGTCTAAAGTATGATACTTATTAAAAGAGAGAAAAAGGATATAAAATATATTATTCATTGCTTCTAAGTCACATGATTTCAGGGAAATAACATGAATCTTCCAGTGGACTACCTATCACATCATACATCACATCTGATAAGAGCAGATGGGAGGGGTTTGCAAGGGGCGGGTGTAGAACTGACAGATATAAAATGTTTACTGCCTCTGTATATTTGAGACACTGGTACAAGGACAGCCACACCTTTACAAACCAAAGGTGAGTTACAATTCTATGTGTTTGTGTGGTTTAAATACTATTTCTTATAAGTACAAGCATAGGTCATTCTTCATTTTGCTGCAGAAGGTCAGAGACAAGAAATAAAAGTAACCTAAAAAAAAAAAAAAAAAAAAAAAATAGAGCAGTGTAACAATGCTCAATTACTTACAATTAAGCAAAATTCTTACTTCAGGAAAAGTGAGTTTTGACTTCTGGCTTAGCAACTAATGGAATAGAAGATGTGCTTATGGAAACTCTTGCAAAACTCTCTTAAAAGAGCATTAGAGCATCTCCGTGAACCTTCTATCATTATATTTTGACTCCACATCTCTGGCTCAAAATGTTGCGACAACCTGCTGCAGAGTGCAGCTGCTAAGCCGCCTCCTTCAGAACAAACTGCTAGTGTATTTTAGTTTCTTTATTTTGTTAGGAAAATTTAGAGTTGTTGAGTTAGTTTTGTTTATTAATTTAGCATGGGTTTTCTTTTTTAGGACAGGGCATACACCAGCGCCTGAAACAAAAGTACTTTCACTTCAGCTTTTCTAGCGCTAAGCAGCACACCCACATCAAAGAAACAGACCACTAACAAGAGATCCGCTCTCTTACATCCATCTAATTTACTTTGAGTTGGATTTGTTGCAAAATCATACATTTCAAATTCTGCCGTGATTCAGAGGTTTGCAAATCAAACACACAAAAACCAGATGCAACCAGCCAGGCAGCAAAACCTGTGAAAAAACGACGGAAAGAAACTGATCTAACAAATTTGTTAAAACACGAAACAGACGACAAACAGACGAGGCCCCAATTTATGTTACACCCTAGTCTAAGGGTATAAAAGGGCATAACATAAAAGTGACTCCCACTCAAATGAAGACAGTGACAATACTTTTCTTTTTCACCAAAAATTAGCAGCAATTAATTCTCTTCAGGGTGAGCAATGCCAAAATAATAAACAAAACCAACCCAGCAACTCTAAACTTCCCTAACAAAATAAAGACACTAAAATACACATACGTGGACACTTAAACCATAAATCGGAGAAAACATGACAAAATAAAATAGTCTTCTCACCCGTACCTGGTGCTGCTATGAATATATGCAATCTATTTACAAATGCAGAAGAACAGAAACTTTCTCTCACAAATGAATTCACTCAATAACATTGACAAACAAGTGCAGCGTTGGTTTGGAGTAGGGCGAGGCCAGAAACCGGTTGGGAGATGTAATCTTGTTCCTTTTAAAGGTTGGCTCTGTCTCTCTCTACCAATCAGCGGACTGTGCGTCGTTCCGGATTTGTCAATCACCGAACGCCACCTAACCGGAGACACACGCACTTCCACACAGACACCCACACTAACACATGCATTCCAGAACATGCACACTTAGATGTACCACTGGCCCTCTACAGGCCAGTGTGGGAAGAAAGCAGAAACTATAATGAGAGAGATCAAGACAATGCACAATATCTGAACACATATACGACCTCAGGGTCATAACAATGTGGGAATGTTCACATATTTTAACTTTCTGGGGAAAAATTATCAACCTTGTTGGTAAAATTATTGGCAAGGAAATCCCTTTAAGTTCTAAAATGTGCTTATTAAATATTTATCCAGAGAATTTTATAATTTCCAAAAATGTAAAATCCTTGCTAAATATTTGTTTTTTGGAAGCTACTTACGGGTGAAGGTGGGGTTCACCCTGGACATGTGACCAGTTCATCTCAGGGCTGAACATATAACAACACAAACAATCACTCTCACATTCACACCTATGGGCACTTTAGATTAACCAATTAACCCATTAGTGCATGTGTTTGGATGGTGGGAGGAGCCAGAGTACCAGAGAGAACCCACACAGACACTGGGAGAACATCCAAACTCCACACAGAAAGACCCCACCCCCATCAACTGGTGTTGGAATCGAACCCAGGGCCCTCTTGCTGTGAGGCACCAGTGCTATCCACTGCACCACTGTGTCGCCCACAACAGGACATATACATGTAAATGTCAAAGTCATGTGAAACGGCCATTTGTTATTTTTGACATGTCTATATGGATAATACATTGAGTAAATAGTTCTGTTTAATGTGTCTTATTGAATGGAAGTTGTTTGTGGTCAATAGATGTGTTATGAGGAGAGAACCTGACCTGAACATTTGGAAGAACCCACATTAACAGCTTAATTCCATGAAATGTGCATTTTTGACCATTTGGGTGACTTTTGACCTACAATTTGACCTTGACACTACACCTTTTGTAGTGCAAAGCACTCTGAAGACATGACATGTCTAACAAAAAAACATTTACGGCCCAGCATGAGCAGATTGTTACATTGTACTTTATCAAAAGTGAAGAAGGTTTGAAAGTTGCCAAAAAAAACTTGAAAAAGTAATTTTTGGGGTGGGGTGTGTGTGTGTGTGTGTGTGTGCGTGTGTGTGTGTGTGGGTGTGTGTGTGTGTGTGTGTGTGTGTAGGTGTGTGTAGGTGTGTGTGTGTGTGTGTGTTGGGGGGGGGTGAAAATTTCAAAAAAAATTACACAGGAGTGCTTAGAACATCTTGTAGCATCAGAAAATCAGGGCTAAAGTTGAATCTGAAAATTTTCCTGAAATAAGTCCCCCCCTATTTTAAGACTGACTACTAGAGCATTTGGAGAGTAGGGGGAAATGTCCGAGAGGCTGGTATAGCAGAATGGGTCAAAGGATATCTCAGAAGCTTGAAACAGAAGGAATACTGCTTCTAATATTGAGTTGATGAAAGGGGTTAGGTAACCTGAAAACAACAGGTGAGGAGATCTGCTGTGAGAAGATGATGGATGGACAAGGGGTACTGGTCAGCATCAATCACGAAATTGATTCTGGTAATGCATACATGTGTTGTTCATGTTACGATTTTCAAAAATAGCGAGAGTGAGAGTATAGAATGAAACTCGATAAAGTCAGTTTTCAGCTAAGAGGCCTCTGTTTGATGATTAATGAACATGAGCCTCTTTTATTGAATCTCACATATTACCCAGTTACTGTACCACCTGCAATAAAGGTAAAGATTATAGATGAACCTTCTAAACATATCATACATCATGTATATTTCTTGCTTATGCTTTATTTTTTGTTCATATTTTTTTGTACTTAGTCTATTATTGTTTTATTTTTATTGTCTTTCTTTAAGCTAATGTTTTAATATGGTTAAATTAAATTTATAAGCCCCAAGGGGTTTTCTGATCTCACCTGCACAATCTGTTTCTTTGCTTGTCCTAATGTTTGACTTGTTGTGCACAAAATAAATAAATAAATAATAAATATATCTGTATATAAATATTGTACATTGGCTTAACATTTTAAGCCAATTACATGTAAGTAACTATAATGTAAAGTGAAGACACCTGTGATGCTTTTAATGACACTGTTGCATTGGGCTTTACCCACTGTGCAGTACCAAAAACTAATAATTAATCTGACCTTGGTTGTGTGGTCATTAAAATGATTCTGATTCTGAGTTCTCACCTTCTTGTAGCTGCCTCTCAGCTGTATCGCATCATACTTGATAAGAGCCAGTGGGAGGCGTCTGCTGTGTGTTATAATATATTCCTTTCTTTCTGTTTAGGGCAGTGACAAGAGACGCAACTCAAATCAAAGGTGAGTTACATTTCTAAATTACATTTCTAAGTGTTTCAGTTGACTGTGGTTTATCTTAAAACTAAAATATGTCAACTTGTTCTAACCTCTTCTCAGAACATCTAAATTACAGTGCAAGGGAAGTGGAGTAAAAAAAAGTGCTTTTTGACTTCTGACCGTTGACCAGTTTCCACAGCTTTGTCTAAAGACTAGACTGTAGATAAGAATTACAGTCTATTACTCAGTTACAAAGTCCTGCTAGGATTGTTGTTAGTATTTTCCAAACCAAGAGTCCTTTATAATCTAGTTTGATGAAATATTAATATATAGAAATGTAGATATAGAGAAATAAAAACACTTTAAACTTCTGAAACGTCCATGTGCGATATGTCTTTCCTTTTTCTCTCTGTTAGTGTTATTTCTGAAATCACATAACATCTGAAATATTGTTTCAAGAACTGGTTTGAGTTTAAAATATCTGTTTACACTGCTGCATGTGTCCCATACCATATGGTTGTTTCCATATAATTAACACAATTCATTCCTCTAATTTTTGCATTACCCTTTTAACAAAATCTGAAATGACTTGTACCCTTGTCATCATTTGTCTCTCTCTTAGTGTTCTCTTAGTGACACCAGATCTCACAAAACAACATCTCACGTGACCATGATGAGCAAGCAAATGTGAGACAATATGGGCAGTGTGTGTTCTAAGATCTGCCAAAATGATGTTGATGATGATGTAAGTGTTAAATCTTTTTTTTTTTAAGTTGTGCCCCATGACCTTCAAGCAGAGACTCAAAAAGCTAAATATTGTGATTATGCAATTATTTAATAAATACTGCAGATGCATAAACACACAAATGGAATAACTGAATAAAACTTGGACAAAGTGTTGTCTTTTAATGTTAAGTTGTACTGGAGGTAAAAGTAAATGTTGTCTTAGGGTGATCCAGTGTGTAAACCCAGTGATGCAAAGAAGAATAATAGGAGCACAGCAGTGGAGGGAACCACAAACAAAGGTGATGTTTTTTACCACCATTATTGATTATTACTATAAAATTATTTCAATATTGTGTTTAGAGGAGAGAAAAACATCGTCTCATTTATGTTAATAGAGAGCAAGGAGTGTAACAATTCATGAACTGCCTTTATTTTAAACAGGTTAATAAGACTGTTATTAATGCATATGTATTGCATGACTTCATCAAAAATAATTCTTATTGAAAACAATTATGCATTAAAGCTGCTTGTTCTTATCTTATAGGTGCATCAGATTTGGATGAAAACAAGGAAAGAGTAAGAATGTGACTCACAAGATCTCCGAAATTAAATCAAATGAATATGTTTTACATAGTGAAGAGGTGTCTGTAGTTAAATGCAAAAAATGTGGGCACACCATAAATAAAAGAATGAATGATTTTTTTGAAGAAAATGGATGCAAGCACAGTCTCTGGAAAAAACAAAAAACTATATTACCAACAATACTAATGCATTGTTACATTTTATTTAATTTCTTGCACAAAAATAAAAAAAAAACATAAATAAATACAGCCTTTTGCACATGCCCCAACTATGCAGTTATTTATGTATTCATTTATTTTCAATTTATGACATAAAAGTAAATATTCACTAATGTTGTTGGTAATATTATCCTTTTTCCAGAGACTGACTTTACATTTTCTCCCCCAAAAAATCAACAATTGTTAGTTTTTGCATAAAACTGTCAATACTGAGTGTAAATACATGTTACAAAAGAACTCATGAAGAGGCGATGGTAAAATGTAGTGTCTGTGCATTGGATTGATTAAATTATTTTAATATTTATTCATCATTTGACTGTTTTACTATCTTTGCCTTCCTGCTTGATATAAAGTGGGTTTTCTTTATGTTTTGTACCACCTCCTTCAATTGTAGTAATTCTAAAGTTAAAAATTGTACATAGTATTATTATTATTATTATTATTATTATTATTATTATTATTATTATTATTATTATTATTATTATTATTATTATTTTACAGACTAACTTAAAGTAGTGCTCCTGAAAAAGTGACTGTGGACAGACTTGATAATGAAAATGAACATAAATGATTTTTTTCTTAGACTGATGCCGACACAGAACTACGTGTTCCCAAAAACACAGACGATGAGAGTACAGCAGAGAAAGGAGAGCAAATCAACTCTGATGACAAAGGTAACATTTTTATAAAAACCTATGATATGACCCAGATTATTAAACTGAAATTATATTCTCTCTGTGTCAATAAATAAGAGAGGTATGGATCATCAAAGATAAGAAGTTAAGAGATTTAATATCAAGTGATTATTACTGAACAAAGCAGTAACATCATTGATCTGTTTATATGTTAGAGCTGTGTCAGAGTATAAGAACAAGTTCCTTTTTCTAAGATGGACCCAGGAGTGAAACTGAAAAATATTTCTACAATACATCAATTATTGTGTTTAATGTTTTTGTCTTTTTTTGGTCTTGTTTAATTTCACTTCATTTTTTTCTAGTGTTAGATGTGAAAACTCGAACCATGATTTATGGCCTATTTATGTAGAAAAACTGAAATTCCAATGCACCACTGTGTGATTCTTAATTATTGTTGTCTTTTTCCACTCAGCTCAGAATGAGACAGATACAGAAACGTCTTCTGTATCAGCCAGCGCTGTGAATGGAAGTATTGCCAGTGGCTGTCAGTTTAAGGATGTTAAGGCTGAGGATATAACTTACAATGTTGAAAATGAAACAAGAGTCCACACACATGGTAACTATGGCACCACAACTTACACAAAAACATCTTCTTATGCTTTTGTCCTGAAGTTTATGCACCTGAAAGTCTTAAATCTTCTACGGTTGTGAAAAGATGTTACATGTGTCTGTTTCAGCTCAGTCTTCTGCCACCAGTGATAAGAAAAAAGAAAAACCCACAGGTATTGCTCAGTCTGAACACATTTCATTGTGACATGAATGAAACATGGTTAATTTGTACTGATACAGACTTACTGTGTGCATACTGTACACAGAAATGTTCAGATATTGGTCACATTCTTTTTCTGCAATGTTGAGGAATAACTAGTGACATGTTACAGTGATGTGCAAAGAAATTACAACAATTAGTGATCAAAATGTTAGTGATTACAGAAGGGTTACAAGTGATTTTTTTTTTTTTTTCAGTAAAACGATAAGTGTGGAACATTCATTCTCTTTGTTGCATATTTTTCTTTGGATGTTTTACAAAGAAATGTGCGTTGACGTCTTCTTTAAAGTAGAATTCTGTGTGCATTCATTAATTATTTTCTTTCTTTTGTTTTTTTAACTAATTCAGCTCCCACTCAGACCGCCAAAGCAGACAACGGAGGCATTGTCTGCTCATCTCAGTTTAATGATGTTGAAGCAGAGGATATAATTTTCTCTATCAAAAACAAAAAAATAGAGCACGCACATGGTAATTGTGGAACATTTACTCAGAAATATCTTCTTGTTATTGCCTAAAGTTTAAGCACCTAAAAGTTACATGTTTCTCTCTCAGCTCCCTCTCCTGACACCAGTGATGAGACAAATGACAAACCCAAAGGTATTGTTCAGTCTGAACACATTTAATTCTGACCTAACTTACCTGGTTAGATAATGCTTAAATAAATAAATGTATGAAACATGGTTTCTTTTTTTTTCCAACTATATTTATTGAACATTTTCAATGAACACGACAGACATATCAATTCGTAACAGTCAACGCACAATCAAGAATGACATATCTGACTGTCAACACCCCATCCCTGCCCACCCACCCAACCCACAGGCCAAAAAAAAAAATAAAATCCATCAATAAATAAGAAATAAGGAACATGGTTGATTTCTAATGATACAAACTTACTGTGTGCATATTGTACACAGAAGTGTTCAGATACTAGTCAAAGGCTTTCTCTGCAACATTGAAGACCAGTGGTGTGTAATGAAATTAAAAAATAAAAGCAATTGTAAGACTTGCTGAAAATAGAATCAAATCAATTATTCCATCCATCCATTATCTTCCGCTTTATCCGGGGCCGGGTCACGGGGGTAACAGTCTAAGCAGGGATGCCAAGACGTCCCTCTCCCCAGACACCTCCTCCAGCTCTTCTGAGGGGACCCCGAGGCGTTCCCAGGCCAGCCAAGAGACGTAGTCAAATCAATTATTATTAGTAATCAAATCTTAGTGATTATAAAATGGTTACCAGTGAACATAGGCTTTTTTGGTAAAAAAAAAAAATTACAGTATACCATTCATTCTGTTTGTTTGTATTTTTTCTCGTGTAGGAAGGTTTTCTTTCAGTGGAGTTTTGTGTATTTATTGATTATTTTGTCTTTTTTCTATTCAGGTCAGACTCAGACAGAAACACAAAACTTGACAGGCAGCAGTGTCCAGAACAGAAGAGCTGTCAGCGTCCCTCAGTTTAGGAATGATCCTGCTCAGGGAGGTAAAATCTACAATATCAACCAGTGCACAAGGCAAATAAAACTAACACACACTTATACTACTGCTGCTCAGTGACGTGCAATCAGAGGAGGCAGGGAAGGCAGAGCCTCCCTTGTCAATCTTGAAAAGAAAAAAAACTTGACTATAAAATATAATAAATGTTGATAGTTGTCAGCTGATATGTCCTATAAACTCATTTTCCGTTCGAATCCAATATTGTTATTATTATTTTTTTTTTTTTTTTTGTCAATTAGAATAGCAGAATTTCCGCATGCTCCGTTCAAATACAGGGAGGAGAGTGCACTGTGAGGCAGCGCTGTGCTGTGCCTCCAGGAGAACTGTCTCCTCCCCTCATGAACTCTGCTGGTACCCGATGAAAATATTGTGTCGCTGTCCCTCTGTATATCGCAGTTAAAATGCTTTCAAACACTCTGATTATATGCTCTATCCTTCCATAATCTGCGTAACGTATGGAATGTATTTCTGTAATGTGTTTAGGCTCACAGATTAATCATAAAACCGCAGTGAAAAAGTCACTAGGGGAGTCAAACAGTACCCCTGCCTCATGATAGATGGCGCCTATGAGTCCACAGATTCAGGCGCTTATAATCTTCTTCGTTCTTTTTTATACATTTTAATTCACCTCATCAAAAATGGAGGATTACATTTCATGTACAAATAAAGGTAAGACCATAAACTTTTTTTATTTTTAGTTTGAAATGGCTCTTTTTGAAGGTTTCCTGTTGAGTTCCTGCCAGTCTACCTATGCTGACTTGATGCAGAGCCCATATACCCAGGCCATTCCTTTTGCTCACTCTCTCTATTCCAGTTTCTCAGGCCACCATGTATTTGTAGATCTGGCTCTGAAAGAGTCAGTGCCTCCCCAGCCATGAACCCCACTGCACGTCACTGTTGCTGCTATAGTTTAGACACCTGAAAGTCTAAAATCTTCTACAGTTCTGAAGACATTTAGTTCTGACATGTATGAACCAGGGTTCATTTGTACTGATACAGACTTACTGTGTGCATACTGTACACAGAAATGTTCAGATACTAGTCACATGCTTTCTCTGCCATGTTGAAGAACACTAGTGTGTAATGAAGTAGCTAAATAATCTATAAGAGTTACTGATAAGAAAATTCAATGAAATTACTATCACATCAAATGTTAGTGATTCCAAAATGGTGTCCTGTGAGCATTGGCTTTTTTCCACTTTGCATGTGTGGAGAGAGAGGGAGTGCGGGGAAAGTCGGGTGACAACGCCACCTGGGGAATTGCACCCCAGGAAATTAGTAAGAAAGGCTCTCAGGTTCAAATTTGAAAAATACCACAGGGGCATAGACGGTTTCAATTTAAAACATTTTATTAAACAAGTTATTATATTATTAAAAAGACTGCCACTATGAAAAAGCTAGCACATGGCCCATAAAGGTGAACAGGGCCGGGGCTTACCACTATGGCAGGGATCCAACAAAATATAAAAAAAGGGACCGCAAACCAACACCCATTTAACTGCACACCAAAGAAACTGGAAGCTGTGAAGAAAAAATCCACCACCAGGGATCACGCTGCCGCCCTAGGCCCACGGCACCTGTTCAAAAGAAAAAAAGAAAACAATTTTAAAAAAGGCCACGTGCTGCCCCCAACCCCTCAACTAAAATAAAGAAAACACAATTAATCAAACTATAACACACAGAACTAAACAAAACACGATGACAAACTAAGAATAAACAGAACACTGAACAAAAAGGAAAAAAAAAAATATACTAGAAATTCAACTAACCAGAAAGTTAACAATAAGCAAAAGTTACTAAACAGAAAAATACAGTAATGATAAACAAATTAACCATACAAAAAGAAAGACTAACACAATAAACCAAAATTCAATCAAACACAATATAACAAATGGAATACATACAACTATAACAAACACAACCCAATAATGCACAAACACAAAACAAAAAGAACACAATATAACAAAAGATTCAATGACACCAATTCAATATGATACAGACAAACAAACAAACAAAACGCAATGGAATACAAAACAACTAAATGAAAAGAAGGAAACACCTGGAGAGGGGAATGGCGCATCCGCATTGCTCCGCAGGCACCTGCCACGAGTTTCGGCAGGGCGAGAGGTGAACCTAAGCCGTCTACGGAGGACCACGGATGTAAGATTAAAATAAAACCATAAAAGTCAAAACAGCCAGAACAGCAGCGCTTCAGGAGGGTGAGGAAAATGCGGTGGTGGAATCTGGGGACATGTGCTGGCTCCACAGTCTTGTTATGTGTAGAATGAAATTTTTAACCCAGCTCCACCACACTGCAGCATAAAAAAAAGCATAATTAGCTCCGGGAGCCAGGCAACAAAGGACAAAACTGCACTGAAAGACTAACAACAGCGACCTACCAGTGCACATACACCCGATTGAACACCAGCAGGAAAACGTGCCTCTACACACTGCTCCAGAAGTCAGCCGCACTACAATGAATGTTAAGGTAATAAATGCGGAGATACAAAAGCGCTTTTGCACAACCGGCCAAAGGCAGATCTAAAACGTCTTACCTGTTCAGTAGTGATGGGTCCAGCAACACCGATGCATCAGCACATGCGTCTAGCTCATAGAGCTAAACCCCGTGTCGATGTGCGTATCGCTTCAAGAAAGTCACGTGACCGATACAGGACCTGTTTTGGAACTGACACTGAGGCGCCAAACCATGTTTTTAAGGAAACGCATCTGTCAACGGGATGCATCTGCCAAAAGAATCTCATATCTTTTGCGGTTCATCATCAAATTCATCAAGAATTCTGGAGCAGCCTCAAGCCAAAAGAAAGGTTTCCACCGTGTGGGACCATGTTGATCTCATATCAGAAAATAAGGGATTTGTTTGAATTTCCTTGTTGTTTCATCCTGTTCCTCTCAGAGTTTCCACTTGAGCTATCTGAATTAAAATTCATTTCAAAGTGACTCTTACTTTACTATTCATATTATTTTCTGCAGGTTAAATGTTGCATTTTTTGGACAGAACTTTCCTATTTAAACAAAAGCACCTCCTAAATGCTGAGGCATTCTAGGGCCAGGCATGAGAATGAAGTCCAGATCCACCAGGACAAACTCAGCTGTACAGCCATTCTACAACTGACTCACAGTTGCGTTATTGATAATTAATTCCAATTAATTTATTCTTTACTTCATGTTTAACCATCAAGCTCAAAACGTTGGAAAAAAAATTTTTTTTAATAAAAATTTGTAAAAAAAAAAAAAAAAAAAAAAAATACGAAAAAAAAAGAAAATCCCAGTCCACAAGCATCCTCATTCACAACACATTCACTTAGATTTTCACATTATGATCCATGTTCACATTATTTATTGACTGTATCTAAAAATATCAAAGATATTTTAAATTTAAATGAAATATGAAATAATACAATATAAAATACAATGACTTAAATTATATTATTGTATATACTAGGTCATCAAATCAGTGTCAGTTGAGTCTGTCAACTTGGTTGCCTGTAGGGATTTTGAAGGTCCAGCAGGTGTCAGTATTCAGTGACACAGTATCGACACAGTATCAATACAGTTTGGCAATGTGTCGAAACGCTTCATGACACCTCATCTACCCGTCACTACTGTTCAGTTTTGCCGACCAGCCACCAGCATTATACTGGATTTAAAAAGAAACGCCACACGGCTAACACTGCTGCCGACGAGAAACAGAGAAAGTGTGTTTGCACCTGCATATATATACGGCACGTAACGCCTCCCTTCAATCAGTGCCGATTTGGCACACGGGGGGAAGGGAGGAGCAAATCCTCCTGCCACACATATTTTTCTGATGTCGTAAGGTTTTCTTCCGGTGGAGTTTTGTGTATTTATTACCTCCTCTGTTATGTTTTCATTGGGGTTTGTCTGTTTGTTTGGTTGTTTGTTAGCCAGAAAACTCAAAAAGTTATGGACGGATTCTGATGAAATTTTCAGGAAACATTGATACTGGCACAAGGAACAAATGATCCAATTTTGGTGGTGATGGGGGGGGCGGGGGGGCTGATCTGCCTTGGCGTCGGTCTGCTCAGAATTATGGGAGATTTCTCATACCCCTCCATTTGTAGTGTGGTCCTGAAAAATTTCCATTTTGAGGGCCAAACAGCCCTCCCCCTTAGCCCTTGCCCTCCGACTCATCAAGAATAGGGACCCCTTCTCAAGAACGCACAAAATGGAGGGGAGGGCCAAGGGGGGAACTGGGATTGGGCCTTATGCTTTGTACCTTCCATCATTTGTATGATTGTTAGCTCCCTTCTTCCTTTTATTAGGGACCGAGCCGAAAGGTAAGCCTCACTCTCACTGTGTGAGAGGGCCTTGCCTGCAAGCAAGGCCCTATTGTTTTTCATTCATTTTTATATTTTTTTCCTGACCACCACTTTGAACTGGATTTTGACCTCCTATACATGTTCAAAAACTCACCAAATTTGGCAAACATGTCAGGTCTGGCGAAAAATTTTATAAAATGTAAAAATTTTACCCAGAGGTGCCAAAATGAGCTTTCTAACGCCCCCTAGATACACAAAAACGGCCCTAGCGGCCAGTAGGAATGTCGTAGAAACATGAAATCAATGCCAAAATTTTCGTCTCATTGAGCCCAACAAATCACGTGCTGACACTCATGACCTAACTCCAACAGGAAGTTCAGAATTTGCCTTTCAAAATAAAATGCTCAAATTGCTAACTTCTAGTAGGAATGTCGTAGACACACGAAACCAACGCCAAAACTTTCATTTAATCGAGCCCAACAAATCACGTGCGACAACTATGAGCTAGCTCCAACAGGAAGTTTGCAATATGCCTTTCAAAATAAAATTTTCCAAACTAACTCCGATGACACCGTTTGTCCTATTGACTTCTAAATAGCACCAAAAGATAGAGTGAACCCTCTTCACAAAAGTGATCGTGCACTTTTTCTAGAACTGTCTTAGTTTTTTTTTTATAAGCCCGCAAAGTTGCGATGTTTGGAACTCATTTTTCACTTTGCAGTTTTTCCCCACATGTGACATATCTACGCGATCACGGGACTCACCACAATGCTCACATGCAAAAAATTTTGACATACGATGTACGGTTATTGATTTATAACAATTTGTTTATTTTCATGTTTTTTTCCACTTTAGACTGCCATTTGACCCCCTTAACATGCTCCAAAACTCACCAAATTTGCCATGTATGTCATGGCTGCTGAACACTTTGATTCAATATCAAAATTAACCCCTTGGGTGCCAAAATGGACTCTGTAGCACCACCTATGTACTAAAAAACACACAAAATCTGCCCTAGCAGCCAGTAGGAATGTCACAGAAACATGAAACAAATGCCAAAATGTTGGTCTGATTGAGCCCGACAAATCATACACTGACACTCATGAGCTAACTCCAACAGGAAGTTGGCAATCTGCCTTTGAAAGTTACTCTACGTTTCTGCAATTACTGCTTATTCATTTCAGGCTTTTGACAAAAAAGTTATACCTCATTAAATTCCCACAAGTCTGCAGAATCCATAACTGAAAGAGTTTTTCAGATACAACCTACGGTTATGGAATAATGGCGATTTTTTGAAGAGTACATTTAGTTTCACTTTTCACAATGACAAAGTCCCTCTATAAGGCTTACTACTAAAGCTGTGTAAATATCTGACAATAGACTAGTAGTTACAGCTGTGGTCTATTGTACAGGAAACCTGAGTTCAAACCCTGGACAAGGACAACTTTTTTTTTTTTTCCCCTCACATTTTAAAACAGGTTTTGCTGCATTATATTGTGGATATTGGACATTTTGCACACATTACAAAGTACACAGTGTAATTTTTTTCTAAATAAAACCCCTATTAAAAATAATACATAATGTCTATTACATAACTTCTTTTCATTTTTATGACCAAACGCTCAACTGTTTGTACAATGTTTCTTCATTCAAAAGTACTCTTTCTCACAGACACACATGCTCACACAATAGGGTTTTTCCAAAATAAAAGCCTTAATTGTGATAAATCATCATTTTATGCTCAATTATTCATACAATTTCTATTCATTTTTCAAACTGATTCTTTCTCTCACATACAAAACAAATGCACATACACACAGTAGGGTTTCCAAAATAACAGTTTCATTTAAAGGTGATGGTGGTTTCAGCAGAGGGTCGCTGGTGTTCTGTAGAAATATAAGGAGGACGGACACTAAAGGGTGGGAGCTGGTATCGGGACGGAGAGGTGTGAGTGGAGCTGAGGTGTCAATGGTCACGGGAGGTGGATCACGGGGGAGGCGGAACACCCAGTGCGAGGTCCCGCCCAATGCTGCTTGCAGCTTTAATTAGGGGGCCAAGCCCGCAGGGACTGGGGGACGCGTATGCCAGCATACGCGTTCCACAGTTCCAGCAGTGCTGTGGAACCCAATTGTTTTTGTAAGGATTTTTATTCTTCTTCATTATTTTTTTTTTATTCTTCCGTTGATAAAACTGTTACTGCAGCCTAAACCGTACATGGTAGGATGGTGCAATTTGAAGGGTTGGTCTGGACCCCTGCAGGGACCTCAGATGCAAAAATGCGCATATATTCACAAGCAGGGGGCACTATAATCAAGGATAACGCGTTTTTGTCTATAACTCCCACACCGTATGTTGCACATTCAAAAACCTTATATCTTCGGATTCCCTGAATAGTACTGAATCAAGTGAGCTAGGCCACGCCCATTTCCGCCATGATTTTTTTCCCCCCAAAATGGGAAAAACTGAAAAACCTACTTTTTCGAACTCTGATGTGAGAGTTTGTCTGATGTGCATGAATTTTGGCACATACACTCTTCTCATGGACCTGATCCAAAGTTATCACAAGAATTTTGTTTGGTCGAAAAATGCGCAAATAATTAAAGAACAAATTTCTGTAGCTAGCTAAAAAAAATGCTAACCCTCACATATCTCAATCAAAGTAAATGCTATCAACACCAGATCTTAGATCCTTGGTTCTCATGTGACTATGAGGGTATGAATCGAATTTGGTGAATGTTGGCCACTAGGGGGCGCTGCAAATATGGAAAATTTATATCTCGTAAACGGCAACACCGATATCTATGAAATTTGGTGGGTATGATGGAGGGCCTTTCCTGAGGCCATATCTTGAAGGTGGGTGTGGCTGAAAAATGTGGGCATGGCTTATTACAAGTTAAACAACAAACATTTCCTACAGCCGAACTGTTCTGCTGAGGGCTGTGAAATTTCTATGGACCCTATAGAATAGGACCCAGATCTACCAGAGCAAAAACTGTGGATGTACTCCACTAGGTGGCGCTATAACAGACAAATACGCATTTTTGCCTCTAACTTCCACATTTTAAATGACACATTCATAAACTTTACATCTTTGTATTCCTTGGATAGAAATGAGTCTTCTGACATAGGCCACGCCCACTTCCCCTGCATATTTTTCTTTCTAAGTCGCTACATATTGAAAACATAATTTTTCCAACTCCTACTAGGGTTTAAGCCCCATTGGCTTCAAACTTTGCACAGACAATCTCCAGAGGCTTCTGATGTAAAGTTATCACAGTCAGTTTGCTGCTGTAAAAAATGTGCTAGTTATAAATGAACAAATTTTTTTGCTAGCTAGAAAACATATATTGTTGCATATCTTTGACAAAGTATATGCTATCAACATCAAACTTAATATACTTGCTTTAGAGGTCAACCAGATGCTGTGTGCCAAATTTGGTACAAATCAGATAATAGGGGGTGCTATAAACAGAGAAATATCAAGTCACAAAAAAGTTGGTCCAATTCACACAAAATTTGGTGAACATAATGGGGGGTCACTCCTGAGACCAGCTGTAAAGTTTGGTAATGATTGGTCGACGTGGGTGTAATTTATTACAACAAATCCCAGTCCCCACACATTCCTCCTTTTGCATTCCTAATGCATTGGTCCCATTCCAGTGAATGCAGGGAATCCGGCTCAAACTGTTCCTGCAGCCTAAAGCGTACATGGTAGAGCGCTGACATTTGGAGGGTTGGTCCAGACCCCTGCACGGAACTGAGAGGCAAGCAATTATATATGTCCACCAGCAGGAGGCGATATAACCAAGGTATATGCATTTTGGTCTATAACTTATACATCATATGTCACACATTAAAAAACCTCATATCTTCAGATTTCCTGAACAGGGTTGAATTACATGGATGTGGTCATTTGATGAATGGGTGTAGGCCTGGAACATTGACAATTGACTCAAATTTGAGACAAATCAGTTTTCGTATGTCCGAACTGAACAAAATGTTGTATAAATAAATCTGTAGGAAGCGCTATGAGCCAAAATTCAATTTGTTCCATTGAATGAGTGAAGGCCTGCGAGATGTACCACTGAGTCAAATTGGAGCCAAATCGGTGTTAGTATGTCTGAACTGATGCATTTTTCATTAAGGTAAATTTGTAGGGGGCGCTATTGTGTGAAATGGCATTTTATTTTGATAAATGGGTGTAGGCCTGGGAGATTGAAAACTAATTCAAATTTGAGCAAAATTGGTCAACGTGTCTGAAGTGAAGTAATTTTTGTAAAAGTAAATTTGTAGGGGATGCTATGGCACCAAATTTCAAATTTTTCTGATAAATGGGTGTAGACCTGGGAGATAGACATCTGAGTCAAATTTGAGCCAAATCGGTGTTCATATGTCCGAACTGAAGCAATTTTAATAAAAAAATATTAAAAATTTTTGTAGGGGGCGCTGTAATGCAAAATTTCAGGGTTTTTTTTACAAATAGGTGTAGGCCTGGGAGACAGATGTCTGAGTCAAATTTGAGCCAAATCGGTGTTCGTATGTCCAAACTGATGTCATTTTTGTAAATGTACATTTGTAGGGGGCGCTATAGTGCGAAATTTCAATTTCTTTTAATAAATGGGTGTAGACCTGAGAGATAGACGTCTGAGTCAAATTTGAGCCAAATGGATGTTCGTATGTCCGAACTGAAGCAATTTTAATAAAAAAAAAATTTAAAAACTTGTAGGGGGCACTTTAGTGTGAAATTTCAGTTTCTTTTGACAAGTAGGTGTAGGCCTGGGAGACAGATGTCTGAGTCAAATTTGAGCCAAATCGGTGTTCATATGTCTGAACTGATGTCGTTTTTGTAAATGTAAATTTGTAGGGGGTGCTATAGAGCGAAATTTAAAATTCTTTTAATAAATGGGTGTAGGCCTGGGAGATGGACGTCTGAGTGTAATTTGAGCCAAATTGGTGTTCGTATGTCCAACCTGAAGCAATTTGAATAAAAATTTTAAAAAATTAAAAAAAAACCTGTAGGGGGCGCTGTAGTGCGAAATTTTAGTTTCTTTTGACAAATAGGTGTAGGCCTGGGAGAAAGATGTCTGAGTCAAATTTGAGCCAAATCGGTGTTCGTATGTCCGAACTGAAGCAATTTTTGTAATGGTAAATTCGCGAAGAAACTTTGCAAAGTTTGCGATGTCGTCACACAAAAACAGTGACACCGATCCAAAGAATTTGGCTAACTTTGGATGCCCCACTTCTCTAGATACTGTACACCGAGCTCATTTGGCCAAACGGCTTAGTAGGAGATAGTTAAAATATGACGTCAGCGAAAACGCTGACTCAGCATTTTGGAAATTTCAATCCAATATGGCCGACTAAGGGTTGGTTTTGGGGTGTGGCCACAATAATATTTTTTGTTTGTCTCCTCATGATGAATCTGTGTACCGATTTTTGTGGCTATATGACAAACTTTATGTTGGACGTGCTCCCATTGGCGTAATGCATTTCCACTTTTCAAGAGGGCGCTGCCGCAACATTTCTTTACCGACATCTACGAAACCTATATGTAAATTCAATTTTGCACATTTCTGAATTTTGGGCAAACTTTGGTGAGTTTTCATAAATGTTTAGGGGGTCAAAATTGAGCTCAAAGCGCAGGAGAAAGAAAAAAATAAAATAAAAGCCGCAAGCGGCATCTATAGGCCCTCGCCAAGGGCACGTCCAGTAGAAGTATGCTCATCGTTCAGCTGGTGGCGCTCTAGCCCCAAATTTTGTGTCTTCTGATGAATGGGTGTAAGCCTGGGAGATTGACAATTGACTCAAATTTGAGACAAATCAGTGTTCGTATGTCTGAACTGAACCAATTTTTGTATAAATAAATCTGTAGGGGGCGTTATGGAGCCAAAATTCAATTTGTTCCATTGAATGGGTGTAGGCCTGCGAGATGTACCACTGAGTCAAATTTGAGCCAAATTGGTGTTCGTATGTCCGAACTGATGTCATTTTATAAAATGTACAATTGTAGGGGGCGCTATAGTGCAAAATTTCAATTTCTTTTATTAAATGGGTGTAGGCCTGGGAGAAAGATGTCTGAGTCAAATGTGAGCCAAATTGGTATTCGTATCTCCGAACTGATGTCATTTTTTTAAATGTACACTTGTAGGGGGCGCTATAGTGCGAAATTTCAATTTCTTTTAATAAATGGGTGTAGGTCTAGGAGATGGACATCTGAGTCAAATTTGAGCAAAATCGGTGTTTGTATGTCTGAGCTGAAGCAATTTTTGTAATGGTCAATTCACGAAGAAACTTTGCAAAGTTTGCGACGTCTTCACAAAAAAACGGTGACACCAATCCAAAAAATTCGGCTAACTTTTGATGCCCCACTTCTCTAGATACTGATTCTGATGAATGGGCGTAGGCCTGGGAGATTGACAATTGACTCAAATTTGAGAAAAATCAGTGTTCGTATGTCCAAAAAAGAGAAATTGTTGTATAAGTAAATCTGTAGGGGGCACTATGCAGCTAAAATTAAATTTCTTCTGTTGAATGGGTCTAGGCCTGCAAGATGTACCACTGAGTCAAATTTGAGCCAAATCGGTGTTCATATGTCTGAATTAATGCAATTTTCGTGAAGGTAAATTTGTAGGGGGCGCTATTGAGCGACATGGCAATTTCTTCTGATAAATGGGTGTAGGCCTGGGAGATTGAGAACTGATTCAAATTTGAGACAAATTGGTAGTCGTATATCTGAAGTGAAGTAATTTTCGTAAACGTAAATTTGTAGGGGGCGCTATGGCACCAAATTTCAAATTTTTCTGATATATGGGTGTAGGCCTGGGAGATAGACATCTGAGTCAAATTTGAGCCAAATCGGTGTTCGTATGTCCGAACTGAAGCAATTTTAATAAAAAAATATTAAAAAATTTTGTAGGGGGCGCTGTAGTGCAACATTTCAGTTTCTTTTCATAAATAGGTGTAGGCCTGGGAGACAGATGTCTGAGTCAAATTTGAGCCAAATCGGTGTTCGTATGTCCGAACTGATGTCATTTTGTAAATGTATATTTGTAGGGGGCGCTATAGTGCGAAATTTCAATTTCTTTTAATAAATGGGTGTAGGCCTGGGAGATGGACGTCTGAGTCAAATTTCAGCCAAGTCGGTGTTTGTATATCTGAGTTGAAGCAATTTTTGTGATGGTAAATTTTCGAAAAACCTTCGCAAAGTTTGCGACGTCGTCACACAAAAACGGTGACACCGATTCAAAAAATTCGGCTAACTTTTGATGCCCCACTTCTCTAGATACTGTACACCGATTTTGAGCTCATTTGGCCAAACGGCTTAGTAGGAGATAGTTAAAATACAACGTCAGTTAAATCGCTGACTCAGCATTTTGGAAATTTCAATCCAATATGGCCGACTAAGGGTTGGTTTTGGGGCGTGGCCACAATAATACTTTTTGTTTGTCTCCTCATGATGAATCTGTGTACCGATTTTCGTGGCTCTACGACAAACTTTATGTTGGACGCGCTCCCATTGGCGCAATGCATTTCCACTTTTCAAGGGGGCACTGCAGCAACATTTCTTTACCGACATCTACGAAACCTATATGTAAATTCAATTTCTCGCACTTCTGAATTTTGTGCAAAATTTGGTGAGTTTTCGTAAATGTTCAGGGGTTCAAAATTGAGCTCAAAGCGCAGGAGAAGAAAAAATAAGACAAAAAAAAAAAAATAATAATAATAATAATAATAATTAAAGCCGCAAGCAGCATCTAAAGGCCCTCGCCAAGGGCACGTCCAGTGGAAGTATGCACATCGTTCAGCAGGTGGCGCTCTAGCACCAAATTTCAGTTTCTTCTGATGAATGGGTGTAGGCCTGGGAGATTGACAACTGATTCAAATTTGAGGGAAATCATTGCTCGTATGTCCAAACTAAGGAAATTTTTGTATAAGTAAATCTGTAGGGGGCGCTATGCAGCTAAAATAAAATTTCTTCAATTGAATGGGTGTAGGCCTGCAAGATGTACCACTGAGTCAAATTTGAGCCAAATCGGTGTTCATATGTCCGAGGTGATGCAATTTTCATGAAGGTGAATTTGTAGGGGGCGCTAGTGAGCGAAATGGCAATTTCTTTTGATAAATGGGTGTAGGCCTGGGATATTGACAACTGATTCAAATTTGAGCCAAATTGGTGTTCGTATGTCTGAAGTGAAGTAATTTTCGTAAAGGTAAAATTGTAGGGGGCGCTACAGCTCCAAATTTCAAATTTTTTCGATAAATGGGTGTAGGCCTGAGAGATAGACGTCTGAGTCAAATTTGAGCCAAATTGGTGTTCGTATGTCCGAACTGAAGCAATTTAAATAAAAAAAATTAAAAAAAACTTGAAGGGGGCGCTGTAGTGCGAAATTTCAGTTTGTTTTGAAAAATAGGTGTAGGCCTGGGAGACAGATGTCTGAGTCAAATTTGAGGCAAATCGGTGTTCGTATGTCCGAACTGATGTCATTTTTGTAAATGTACATTTGTAGGGGGCGCTATAGTGCAAAATTTCAATTTCTTTTAGGAAATGGGTGTAGGCCTGGGAGATGGATGTCTGAGTCAAATTTCAGCCAAATCGGTGTTTGTATGTCTGAGCTGAAGCAATTTTTATAATGGTAAATTTTTGAAAAAACTTCGTAATGTAACTTTGTGAGTTTAGTTACTAAACTTTGTAATGGTAAATTCGCGAAGAAACTTTGCAAAGTTTGCGACGTTGTCAAAATAAAAACGGTGACACCAATCCAAAAAATAACTTTTGATGCCCCACTTCTCTAGATACTGATTCTGATGAATGGGCGTAGGCCTGGGAGATTGACAATTGATTCAAATTTGAGACAAATCAGTGTTCGTATGTCCAAACTAGAGAAATTGTTGTATAAGTAAATCTGTAGGGGGCGCTTTGCAGCTAAAATTAAATTTCTTCCGTTGAATGGGTGTAGGCCTGCAAGATGAACCACTGAGTCAAATTTGAGCCAAATCGGTGTTCATATGTCTGAATTAATGCAATTTTCGTGAAGGTAAATTTGTAGGGGGCACTAATGAGCGAAATGGAAATTTCCTCTGATAAATGGGTTTAGGCCTGGGAGATTGACAACTGATTCAAATTTGAGCCAAATTGGTGTTCGTATATCTGAAGTGAAGTAATTTTTGTGAAGGTCAAATTGTAGGGGGCACTATAGCTCAAAATTTCAATTTTTTCTGATAAATGGGTGTAGGCCTGAGAGATAGACATCTGAGTCAAATTTGGGCCAAATTGGTGTTCGTATGTCCGAACTGAAGCAATTTAAATAAAAAAAATTAAAAAAAACTTGAAGGGGGCGCTGTAGTGCGAAATTTCAGTTTGTTTTGAAAAATAGGTGTAGGCCTGGGAGACAGATGTCTGAGTCAAATTTGAGGCAAATCGGTGTTCGTATGTCCGAACTGATGTCATTTTTGTAAATGTACATTTGTAGGGGGCGCTATAGTGCAAAATTTCAATTTCTTTTAGGAAATGGGTGTAGGCCTGGGAGATGGATGTCTGAGTCAAATTTCAGCCAAATCGGTGTTTGTATGTCTGAGCTGAAGCAATTTTTATAATGGTAAATTTTTGAAAAAACTTCGCAAAGTTTGCAACCTCGTCACACAAAAACAGTGACATCGATTCAAAAAAAAATTGGCTAACTTTTGATGCCCCACTTATGTAGATACTGTACACCGAGTTTCAGCTCATTTGGCCAAACGGCTTAGTTGGAGATAGATAAAATACAACGTCAGTGAAAACGCTGACTCAGCATTTTGGAAATTTCAATCCAATATGGCCGACTAAGGGTTGGTTTTGGGGCGTGGCCATAATAATATTTTTTGTTTGTCTCCTCATGATGAATCTGTGTACCGATTTTCGTGGCTCTACAACAACCTTTACGTTGGACATGCTCCCATTGGCGTAATGCATTTCCACTTTTCAAGGGGGCGCTGCGGCAACATTTCTTTACCGACATCTACGAAACCTATATGTAAATTAAATTTCTCGCACTTCTGAATTTTGGGAAAAATTTGGTGAGTTTTCGTAAATGTTCAGGGGGTCAAATTTGAGCTCAAAGAGCAGGAGAAGAAAAATAAATTTAAAAAAAAAAAAATAATAAATAAATTAAAGCCACAAGCGGCATCTACAGGCCCTCACCAAGGGCACGTCCAGTAGAAGTATGGCCATCGTTCAGCAGGTGGTGCTCTAGCACCAAATTTCAATGTCTTCTAATGAATGGCTGTAGGCCTGGGAGATTGACAATTGACTCAAATTTGAGACAAATCAGTGTTCGTATGTCCAAACTGAACAAATTTTTGTATAAATAAATCTGTAGGGGGCGTTATGGAGCCAAAATTCAATTTGTTCCATTGAATGGGTGTAGGCCTGCGAGATGTACCACTGAGTCAAATTTGAGCCAAATTGGTATTTGCATGTCTGAAGTAAAGTAATTTTTGTAAAGGTAAAATTGTAGGAGGCGCTATAGCGCCAAATTACAATTTTTTCTGATATATGGGTATAGGCCTGAGAGATCGACATCTGAGTCAAATTTGAGCCAAATTGGTGTTCGTATGTCCAAACTGAAGCAATGTTACTAAAAAAAATTAAAAAAAAAAAAAAAACTTGTAGGGGGCGCTGTATTGTGAAATTTCAGTTTCTTTTGACAAATAGGTGTAGGCCTGGGAGAAAGATGTCTGAGTCAAATGTGAGCCAAATTGGTGTTCGTATCTCCGAACTGATGTAATTTTTTAAAATGTACACTTGTAGGAGGTGCTATAGTGCAAAATTTCAATTTTTTTTATAAAATGGGTGTAGGCCTTGGAGATGGACGTCTGAGTCAAATTTGAGCCAAATCTGTGTTTGTATGTCTGAGCTGAAGCAATTTTTGTAATGGTAAATTCGCGAAGAAACTTTGCAAAGTTTGCGACGTCGTCACACAAAAACGGTGACACCAATCCAAAAAATAACTTTTGATGCCCCACTTCTCTAGATACTTATTCTGATGAATGGGCGAAGGCCTGGGAGATTGACAGTTGATTCAAATTTGAGACAAATCAGTGTTCGTATGTCCAAACTAGAGAAATTGTTGTATAAGTAAATCTGTAGGGGGCGCTATGCAGCTAAAATTAAATTTCTTCCATTGAATGGTTGTAGGCCTGCGAGATGTACCACTGAGTCAAATTTGAGCCAAATCGGTGTTCATATGTCTGAATTAATGCAATTTTCGTGAAGGTAAATTTGTAGGGGGCGCTACTGAGCGACATGGCAATTTCTTCTGATAAATGGGTGTAGGCCTGGGAGATTGACAACTGATTCAAGTTTGAGCCAAATTGGTGTTTGTATATCTGAAGTGAATTTATTTTCGTAAAGGTAAATTTGTAGGGGGCGCTATGGTACCAAATTTCAAATTTTTCTGATAAATGGGTGTAGGCCTGGGAGATAGACATCTGAGTCATATCTGAGCCAAATCGGTGTTCGTATGTCCGAACTGAAGCAATTTTAATAAAAAATTATAAAAAAAAATTTGTAGGGGGCGCTGTAGTGCAAAATTTCAGTTTCTTTTGACAAATAGGTGTAGGCCTGGGAGACAGATGTCTGAGTCAAATTTCAGCCAAATCAGTGTTCGTATGTCCGAACTGATGTCATTTTTGTAAATGTACATTTTTAGGGGGCGCTATAGTGCAATATGTCAATTTCTTTTAATAAATGGGTGTAAGCCTGGGAGATGGACGTCTGAGTCAAATTTCAGCCAAATCGGTGTTCGTATGTCTGAGCTGAAGCAATTTTTGTGATGGTAAATTTTCAAAAAATCTTCGCAAAGTTTGCAACCTCGTCGCACAAAAACGGTGACACCGATTCAGAAAATTTGGCTAACTTTTGATGCCCCACTTGTCTAGATACTGCACACCGATTTTGAGCTCATTTGGCCAAACGGCTTAGTAGGAGATAGTTAAAATACAACGTCAGCGAAAACGCGGAAACCTATATGTAAATTCAATTTCTCGCACTCCTGAATTTTCGGCAAAATTTGGTGAGTTTTCATAAATGTTCAGGGGGTCAAAATTGAGCTCAAAGAGCAGTAGAAGAAAAATTAAAAAAAAAAAAATTAAAGCCACAAGCGGCATCTAAAGGCCCTCGCGAAGGGCACGTCCAGTGGAAGTATGCTCATCGTTCAGCAGTTGGCGCTGTAGCCCCAAATTTTGTGTCTTCTAATGAATGGGTTTAGGCCTGGGACATTGACAATTGATTTGAGACAAATCAGTGTTCGTATGTCCGGACTGAACAAAATTTTGTATAAATAAATCTGTAGGGGGCGCTATGAGCCAAAATTCAATTTGTTCCATTGAATGGGTGTAGGCCTGTGAGATGTACCACTGAGTCAAATTTGAGCCAAATCGGTGTTCGTATGTCTGAACTGATGCAATTTTTGTGAAGGTAAATTTGTAGGGGGCGCTACTGAGCGAAGTGGCAATTTCTTTTGATAAATGGGTGTAGGCCTGAGAGATTGAAAACTGATTCAAATTTGAGCCAAATTGGTGTTCGCATGTCTAACGTGAAGTAATTTTCGTAAAGGTAACATTGTAGGGGGCGCTATGGCGTTGAATTTAAAATTTTTCTGATAAATGGGTTTAGGCCTGGGATATAGACGTCTGAGTCAAATTTGAGCCAAATTGGTGTTCTTATGTCCGAACTGAAGCAATTTTAATAAAAAATTTTAAAAATTTTTGTAGGGGGCGCTGTAGTGCAAAATTTCAGTTTCTTTTGATAAATAGGTGTAGGCCTTTGAGACAGATGTCTGAGTCAAATTTGAGCCAAATCGGTGTTCGTATGTCCGAACTGATGTCATTTTTGTAAATGTACATTTGTAGGGGGCGCTATAGTGCGAAATTTCAATTTCTTTTAATAAATGGGTGTAGGCCTGGGAGATGGACGTCTGAGTCAAAATTTCAGCCAAATCGGTGTTCGTATGTCTGAGCTGAAGCAATTTTTATGACGGTAAATTTTCGAAAAAACTTCGCAAAGTTTGTAACCTCGTCACACAACAACGGTGACGCCGATTCAAAAAATTCGGCTAACTTTTGATGCCCCACTTCTCCAGATACTGTTCACCGATTTTGATCTCATTCGGCCAAACGGCTTAGTAGGAGATAGTTAAAATAAAACTTCAGCGAAAACGCTGACTCAGCATTTTGGAAATTTCAATCCAATATGGCCGACTAAGGGTTGGTTTAGGGGCGTGGCCATAATAATATTTTTTGTTTGTCTCCTCATGATGAATCTGTCTACCGATTTTCGTGGCTCTACGACAAACTTTATGTTGGACGCGCTCCCATTGGCGCAATGCATTTCCACTTTTCAAGGGGGCGCTGCCGCAACATTTCTTTACCGACATCTACGAAACCTATATGTAAATTCAATTTCTCACACTTCTGAATTTTAGGCAAAATTTGGTGAGTTTTCGTAAATGTTCAGAGGGTCAAAATTGAGCTCAAAGCGCAGGAGAAAGAAAAATAAGACAAAAAAATAATAATAATAATAATAATAAAAATAATTAAAGCCGCAAGTGGCATCTAAAGGCCCTCGCCAAGGGCACGTCCAGTGGAAGTATGCTCATCGTTCAGCAGGTGGTGCTGTAGCCCAAAATTTTGTGTCTTTAAATGAATGGGTTTAGGCCTGGGACATTGACAATTGATTTGAGACAAATCAGTGTTCGTATGTCCGAACTGAACAAAATTTTGTATATATAAATCTGTAGGGGGCGCTATGAGCAAAAATTCAATTTGTTCCATTGAATGGGTGTAGGCCTGCGAGATGTACCACTGAGTCAAATTTGAGCCAAATCGGTGTTCGTATGTCTGAACTGATGCAATTTTCGTGAAGGTAAATTTGTAGGGGGCGCTACTGAGCGAAGTGGCAATTTCTTTTGATAAATGGGTGTAGGCCTGGGAGATTGACAACTGATTCAAATTTGAGCCAAATTGGTGTTCGCATGTCTAACGTGAAGTAATTTTCGTAAGGGTAACATTGTAGGGGGCGCTATGGCGCCGAATTTAAAATTTTTCTGATAAATGGGTGTAGGCCTGGGATATAGACGTCTGAGTCAAATTTGAGCCAAATTGGTGTTCGTATGTCCGAACTGAAGCAATTTTAATAAAAAATATTAAAAATTTTTGTAGGGGGCGCTGTATTGCAAAATTTCAGTTTCTTTTGATAAATAGGTGTAGGCCTGGGAGACAGATGTCTGAGTCAAATTTGAGCCAAATCGGTGTTCGTATGTCCGAACTGATGTCATTTTTGTAAATGTACATTTGTAGGGGGCGCTATAGTGCGAAATTTCAATTTCTTTAATAAATGGGTGTAGGCCTGGGAGATGGACGACTGAGTCAAATTTCAGCCAAATCGCTGTTCGTATGTCTGAGCTGAAGCAATTTTTATGATGGTAAATTTTCGAAAAAACTTAGCAAAGTTTGATACCTCGTCACACAAAAACGGTGATGCCGATTCAAAAAATTCGGCTAACTTTTGATGCCCCACTTCTCTAGATACTGTACACCGATTTTGAGCTCATTCGGCCGAACGGCTTAGTTGGAGATAGTTAAAATACAACTTCAGCGAAAACGCTGACTCAGCATTTTGGAAATTTCAATCCAATATGGCCGACTAAGGGTTGGTTTAGGGGCGTGGCCATAATAATATTTTTTGTTTGTCTCCTCATGATGAATCTGTCTACCGATTTTCGTGGCTCTACGACAAACTTTATGTTGGACGCGCTCCCACTGGCGCAATGCATTTCCACTTTTCAAGGGGACGCTGCCGCAACGTTTCTTTACCGACATCTACGAAACCTATATGTAAATTCAATTTCTCACACTTCTGAATTTTAGGCGAAATTTGGTGAGCTTTCGTAAATGTTCAGAGGGTCAAAATTGAGCTCAAAGCGCAGGAGAAAGAAAAATAAGACAAAAAAATAAAAAAAATAAAAATAATAATAATCTGAGCAAGAACAATATAGCCGTTTCTATGGCAACCACGTATTTGCCCTTTTTTGAAAGTTCTCGAGGTCCCCCACATGTGTGTGGGGTCAGATGTCACCTGTCGTGCACTTACACACATGTGACTGACCCGAGTGGGCGTGTCCCATTGACTCCCATTCATTCTGAGCAGGTGTAAATATGCGATTTGTGCACATGTCATATACATCGTCGGAAAGGTCTCAGTGCCGTGAATGTGAATATGTGTGAGAGTGGCAACAGTGGCGAAAGGCGACCGCGTCACTGGTGATTTCGTCCCCATACGCCCACTGCAGACTCAATAGGCCCTGCGCCGGCTTTACTCGGCTCGGGCCTAATAATAATCTGAGCAAGAACAATATAGCCGTTTCTATGGCAACCACGTATTTGCCCTTTTTTGAAAGTTCTCGAGGTCCCCCACATGTGTGTGGGGTCAGATGTCACCTGTCGTGCACTTACACACATGTGACTGACCCCGAGTGGGCATGTCCCATTGACTCCCATTCATTCTGAGCAGGTGTAAATATGCGATTTGTGCACATGTCATGTACATCGTCGGAAAGGTCTCAGTGCCGTGAATGTGAATATGTGTGAGAGTGGCGACAGTGGCGAAAGGCGACCGCGTCACTGGCGATTTCGTCCCCATGCGCCCACTGCAGACTCAATAGGCCCTGCACCGGCTTTACTCAGCTCGGGCCTAATAAGAATCTGAGCAAGAACAATATAGCTGTTTCTATGGCAACCACATATTTGGCCTTATGTGAAAGCTCTCGAGCTCCCCCACATGTCTGTGGGGTCAGATGTCACGTGTCGTGCACTTACACCCACATGACTGACCCCGACTGGGCGTGTCCCATTGACTCCCATTCATTCTGAGCAGGTGTAAATATGCAACTTGTGCACATGTCATGTACATCGTCGGAAAGGTCTCAGTGCTGTGAATGTGAATATGTGTGAGAGTGGCGACAATGGCGAAAGGCGACCGCGTAACTGGCGATTTCGTCCCCATGCGCCCACTGCAGACTCAATAGGCCCTGCGCCGGCTTTACTTGGCTCGGGCCTAAAAATAAAAAAAATA